>NW_015557685.1:158074-205672 GCF_001515605.1 Sinocyclocheilus anshuiensis | reverse complement strand
GCGTTATAATTTTCAAAATAGTAATTAGAGTATAGTTACAAGCCGAGGTCTCTATATGTTACTGCCGCGTTACATTGCTGACAGAATGCAGTGTTTTATAATCTGGAGATTGTTAAAAGTATGTAGCACACGCACTGTCGAGTCAAGTGCCAGTGGATTAGAGACCTGCTCCCGTGAGACCCGACGCAACAGAGTGTGGCGCGGGACAAGATGGGCGAGTGCTGGTGCGGGCGGGTAGACACTCGCGTGTGTGCGGGATGCGGGAGAATAAAAGGATTCACGGGACTCCCGCAAAATAGAAATATCTAAACATAAAATATCTAAAACAAATAAATTGTTATTCATCTATTGCCAACATGAAACATGAACTAATATAAAATATAAACAATTAGCAGGTGCAAGCGTATGCAGTTTCTATTTAACGTGTTTGCCACGTGTTTGCAGCATTGAGCAATGTAGTCCTCTCATTATAACACACGAATTGTAGACATTATGAAAGATTCATTATGCATATATTTATTGTGTTATAACAGAGATTTGTGAGATTGCGATGAACTGAGATGTCTTTTAGAGATTATAAATGCAGCGCTCTTTGCCGGCATTCTGCCATGCCAAACCATGCATGCAGCAGCCGCTTGCTTTATTTAAAAATAGCAGTGTTCTGTGAATGTTGATGCTTTAATAACAAATATTTATTGGGAGCGTGTATGCTGGGATTTCATAAATTAAAAAAAATTAAAAAGTAACGTAACTAGTAATGTAACTAATTACTTTTGAAAGGAGTAATCAGTAATTTGATTACATTTTCAGAGTAACTTGCCCAACACTGGTCATCAAAGTACTGCGAGAGCTATAAGAGAGCGCGGACGTCTCCTTGTGCTTTCTCTCGCCGTACTTTGATGTCTACACCGATCGATCTTCAAGTTGAATACACCTCTTTACACACGTGACCGAGTGTAATCGCAGCCTCTGCGATTGAAAAATCGTGTTTTTTTCATATCGCGATATTATCGCAAATGCAATTAATCGTTCAGCCCTACTGCAAACCACACCTGTGTTTCTCTGCTCTGGAGTTGATGGATGTTCAGGGCTTCCAGAGGCCCTGCCTCTACCTAGTAAGGTGGGTTTTTCCAGCTTGCCCGTGGTGGTGCCAAGTTTCGAAGGGTCCAGCTGGCACAAGCAAAGCCCTTTGTTTTACTGCGCTTTGCATTCAGCCCCAGTCGCACAATGTTTTGTCACTGGCCTGAGTAGGTATGCGATGGCAATGACCTTGGCAAAAGAGCGAGGTGACAAACGCTATATTGTGCGAGCTGTAATTGTTGCCTGTGCATGTAGATACTGCATCATGATAGTTTTATTCTCATTCAACAATGCTGAACGTCTCAATACGTGCTTTGAATTCTCCATGCTTTCTGACATTTGCTGTTGTGTTTTTGAACAGCAGGGCACATCTGCAGAGTTTGACGAACTTCTTGAGAGACCACAAGTACCTTATTGGCCAGCTTTCTCACAGAGACCTTCCGTTGGTTGCCCTCTCCAACAGGAACAGAGGGCGATTTATGAATATTCATGCAGCTGTCCTTGGTTACTAAAAGCAGTGCTTAAATCTACATAATTTGTGTTTAAGTGCCTTTCAGATGGCCTTTTCCTTTTTTGACACTCTCAAGAAAAGGAGCCATACTTAGTAATCAAGCTGCCATTGTACGACGAATCCTACACTGTTAAAAATTTCCTGTAGAAATTACAGTAACTTACTGCAAGCATGATCAGCCTTGGAATAGAAGAAGTCAAGCCTGGTCTTTGCATCTGCCAGAGTTGTTGTGACCTACACACACAAAAACACAGTTTTTCTAAGTGTCAGTTATAGCAATCATTATTTTAAGTGGGCCATCAACAACAGGACTTATTATTTTGCGTTTAATTAAACCAACAAATAACCCCTAAAATTACACTGACATAAAACGTGTAACAAAAAAGCAGGAATATTGTACATACATTTGCAGCTGCGAGGTGTGTGCGTCTTCCTTTTCTTCTTCTTCTTCTTCTTCTTTCTCCAAGCAGAAAAAAAAGCCTTTCTGTCATTGGTCAGGTTTCGCGCTCATTTTTGTTTACTGTATTTGGATTTACAGTAAATGAAAAATACTGTATTTTAATGGCGCCAAGAGGATATTTCCCATAATGCAACTTTAAAATACAGTAACGTACTGTTTAACTGTTTTACAGTAAAGTACAGTTCATATTACAGTTAAATACTGTGTAATTTACAGAAATCGCTAACAGTCGAAAAGCTACTCCGATGTTCTGGCTAAAAGCAGCCAAAGGCTGTTTTAAATCACTTGTGTCAGTGTCCAGTCACATAAAGCCTGAATGAAGTGAAATTGTGCATTGTCAAAGCTTTGGAGAAAATACAAAGGTGTTGAAATGCTTTTATTTTAGATTTATCATCTATGTATAGTTGTTTGTCTGCATTGATAATATACAATGTATTTCACATTATTCTGTGGAACTGTTAGTGCCCCGACTGTTTGTGTCTCTCCTGGCTTGCCGTAGAGAGGTTGTCATTGGTGAGCTGCTCTTTTGAGAGCTTCAGGGCTGTTTTAATGAATGGGTATCTGGCAATAGGCCTTTTCTTTGTACACAGAGCCTAGCTAAAGTGCATTGTGTTGTATTGTTTACAGAGCATTTCCTATTATTATTAATGCGAGCGCATGTGAATGTCAATGAAAACCTTTAAACAGCCCAGTCTGAAATACGCTGTTTTACTTATTTGTAGGGATGTAATGATTCACTTAACTCACGATTCGATTCACGGTTTTGATATCACGATTCGGTTCGATTCACGGGGTTTTTTTTACAAAATGAGATTTAAGACAAATTATAAATTAGATGTCAACCACTGCATTTTAATCATGATCCAAACAAAGATGCTGCATACCTGCAACATGAGCAGTTTTTAATCTAAATTACATTGTATAATTTTGAAATTTGAAGCAAATTTCAGTTTTGTGATACTATGCATAAAAAATATCTGCAGAGGAGCTGAATGAGACACAGATTCACTCTCTGCCAGCAGGTGGCACTTAAAGCGTTTCCTTGGATTCTGCTGTAAACAAAGCAGCGCTGCACTTATGAACTTTAATATGCATTATATAGAGGCAAGAGGAAATGAAAAAATAAATGACAGTAAGTTCCCCTCAGACATACATTCATATAAAACTCCTACCCCTAATTGAATCACGATTTGTTTCGCATCTCAACCGATTTGAATAGTCACATATTTAAATCGATTTTCAACCAGCTCGCGGTTAATCGTTACATCCCTACTTATTTGGGATGAATATTTTAGTTTTTCCTAAATGAGGGGCATTTAAGGAGGCGGTCAGCAGTCCTTCCCTTGCTCAGTCTTTTTATTTTAAAATGGCAGTATAATTGCACACCTGAACTAAACAGTGAGATTTATTCAGTCACTATTGAACTTAATGCAATAGTAGCAGCTCTGTCTTGATCAACTTGTTTTATTAAACTAAAGAATGTGATAAAACTTTAAATATATTTATTAAATAAATATTTTACTATCGTTATTATTATTATTTAATTACTTAAAATGTTTTATGTGGTATTTTTAGTGCACGGAACATCTCATCTGAAATGTTTAATTTTAGCCTTTTCTCCAATGTTGGGAGACTGGGAAAGGGGGAAACTGGGAAAAGTATCGGCACAATGCACCAGGGGCAACCATTCTGCACTTACAATAGGACATTGTCTCGCTTTGAGAGAACACCATTGCACTCCAGGCCTCTTGGGTGCTGAAGTTTGTGCTGGCAGCGGTGTCCCTACTCTACATTCCTCTATCTCCTATCTGTCCGTTCCTGTCCTCCTCCTCTCCTCTCAGTCTGGGCCGGCAATCTCCCAGCAGCGGTGGTCGCACAGGACCCTGCTTCCAAGCTGACGCCTGCTAACCGCTGCTGGCTCTTTGTGGGCAACAATGGCAGGCCAGGCCCCAGCCTGAGGCCTAGACAAACCCATCGACAACAAAGGGGGCCTGTGAATCGGAGGCCCAGTGGGCAGCCGGTGCAGGAGGAATAAAGCAGGTCAGGGCCAGATTAAGAGTGCTGAGGGGAACACAGCGCAGGGCTAACGGGTGCATGCCAGCTCAAAAGGCACTACTGAGAGAGACGGAGGGAGGGAGGCTGCAGACAATGGGCAGTTTAAGGAGGAGGTGGGGGGATAGTTGGAGGATGAGCGTTTGTAATTAGAGATGCCGCCATTGCTGCCTCAGCTGATTCCTTAGCTGTGCACACCTTCAGGGTCTCATCATCGTAATGCATGCAAAAGCTAAGCTGGAAGGGCTTGTTGGGAACGATTCCATTGTGTATGCATTCCCCCTCCCTTGTTTTTTGTCCTTGTCCATATGCTTAGTTTGGTTTGATGAGAATTTTCTGCAGGAAATTGTAGGGAGGGGCTGATTGGAAGTGGAGTTTTCACACTATTTAATGGAAAACTCAAAAGATAATATGGTTTGGTTTTCTCAGCACAATTAAGGCCTCTTTATTAGCAGTACATTGAAATGATAATTCTTGGCTGAAACCAACATTTGTGAAGCCTTAAATGCTAATTTAACACTTACTTTGTTTGGAATAATGAAACAAATTCTGTTTGTATTACTATAGTTTCACTTTTCACTTGTTCTTCGTTCAGGCAGCCTTACAAATAGCATCTACAACTTTTTAAAAGGTATTGTATAATTTTTTTTAAACTCGAATCGATGTAACAAAGGAGTTTTGGCTAATAAAATCACTATAAATCTTGTTAGGAATATGCAGGGTTTTTTTCAGGAAAGTTGGCAGGTTGTTAAGTAACAGATTTTTGTCTTCTCAAATGAGAGACAGTCTTCTCATGTATTAGATGAGATGTTGCACTGAATGGCCCCACATGGGAAAATATTCTTTATTAATACGCAAAATCAAGAGAGTGATCGCTTCAGATTATAGGGACTTGTACAACTAGGAAACACAAATATGAAATGGTTTTCCATTTTTTTTTGTTCTGCTGTTAGGCGTTAAGGATTTCTGTTCACATTTTTGTCTGAAATATCATTGCATCCCTGCTTTATATGAGAGAGAGAGGGAAGAATAGTTCAGTTTAGAAGGCAGCAGGACAGGAAGGAAATGCAGGCATTGCTGCTGGGACAAGCCCAGAGTACATATTGACATTTTCTTACCTTGTAGATGAAAACACAAAGCACACAACAGATGTGAGCTTATTGGCCCTCAGAAGTTTTTTTTGCATCTTTTATCTGATACTGGTTTTACAGCTGCAGGGCAAACTGAAGTCATGCCTCCTCGTAGGAAACGGTTTAAGATGGAATGCCGTGGGAGAGCAGAAGAGAGTCTTGACGCTGTGAGGCCTGCACGAGTTACGCGCAATGCCGTTTCCTCGGTCAATCGGTTTTCTTTCCTTTTCTAGTATTGATTGGGGAATTTTTTTATTTTTTTTTGAATGGATGAGTCATGAAATATAAGCTTCTTAAAGCATTATCTATCAGTGCAGGCTATGCTTCTAGTGTGAGAGAGAGCTCAAAAGAGCCATTGTGTCCTGCAGACTGCAGCTTGTCAATTGCAGGCCAGCAGATGGTTTGTACATGTTCGCATATTAAACACAACCAAGTCTGCATTTAGGGAAATGAGCGGTAAAAGGCCAAAGTGCCGCAGAAAGTCTTGGAGGGCACATGCTGATGCACAAGGACTGATGGTGGTTGGCTGTTCACAAACAATCCATCAGTGATCAGGGAATGTGCAGGCCGGTGACCTTTCCTAGCTGTCAGATTGTCTTATACATGCAGACTGCCCACAAAACAATACCAGAACTCTGCTTTCTATTCATGCACAGTGTCTGGATGAGACTTGATACTGACTGTAGTTTAATAAAATGGCTTGTTTTGCATGAGACAGGCATTGTTTGATCATCTTTTCAATCCATCTAGCAAAAGAAAACGCAACATTGTCTTTGAGCGTCATTCTTTTGTGCATCACGTGTTTGTGAGGCATATTTGCTTTCTTTTATAGCATCTGCACAAAGACAAGAACAGCTCAAGAATTACAATGTTGTGCGCTCGGCGTACCGCACACTGTTTTGGAGAAGCATGCTTTCTCTATTGAGCAGGCGAATGAAAACGTATGCATATTCAGCTTGCTTTTTTAGATGCAATAGAAGAAAACCTTAAACAGAAATAACAATGAAAGGATATCCCCCGCCTCTCTTTCCACACCGCACGGTTTCACTTCAAGTGCATCTGCTTTTATCTCAAGCAGGACATCTGGTTGTGCTTACGGCCTGTCCAAAAGTGCGATTCATCTCCTCCTTTTCGCCCCATTCGCCTTCAAATTCATCCGCCTCTCCGGCTTGTTTTCAGCCTTCGCTGGGTGAATTATCCGAGAATAAAGGCTCTTCAGCCGGGCCTAGTTTGCATCAGATGCTAAATTGTTGGTTTTGAACTACTCGGCGCTGTATGATTAGCCCAGCTTTAATTTCCCCCCTTCAATTCACTCACAATGCACACGGCTCGGTCTAATGGAGACCACATACTCCTCTCCGGGTCTTATCTGCTATTTCCATGGATGTCAGACCTGCTGCTCTGCGCTAGCCCGCTGAAAGGGACACTGATTGAGCCCTGCGTGCCTCTTTCTCGAGCTTCACAATTCGGTGGATCAGAAATCAATTATGTGTGATCGTGACAAATGACTCGGGGGGGCTGCTGTTTGAGGGACATCACAAATGAATCAATCATACCTTTATCAGGGCAGATAGAAGCCCCTGTGCACGCTCTGAATGTGTGTGCCTGTGCATATGCATGTCTGTTGTGTGCAGATATATGGGTGGGGGGAGCTAGGATGCTGATGCGGTGTTAACCATATTGCTGCTGGGACAGATGGAAGATGGAGAGAAGGGGAGGGAAAGGGCGGGAGGGGGGAGGCTCTAGTGCATGCGGTGTTGGCCCGGTGCCTACCGTACAGGACCCCGTTTGGCCTCCACGGCTGATTAGAGGTTAATGGTTTAAGAGTATGTGAGGACTCGGCCGTGATTGGTTGAAAAGCTCTCGAGTGGGCGTGTCAGAGGGGTGGCAGATGGCGTGGATAGAGTGAGGCTATGAGTAAATGAATGAAAGAGGGGGACTCCTCTCCTGTTCCCTGATCAGTGGCCATTGCAGTGGTGTGAGCTCCCCTATACGCCTCCCTCCCCAACAGATGGCCATTGGAGCTCAGTGGCTAAAATGACTCCTAAAGCCCAGGCTGGATGAGTGTGCATTAGCGGGCATCGCCAGCAGATTAATTATGACTGTTACACATACACCGAGAATCGTAACTTGGCCGGCTGACTCTGTTGTGTCGTGATGATGCCACGAAGCTTGGCGCCGCGATTAGAGGCGGACCAATTTGGGGTAATTTCCTGAGAGAAAATAGTCTCCTGTCATATAGACGGTGACACGGAAGCCCGCAATCCTTTCCCAGGGATGCGGTACTCGCATACTTCACCCAAACTCTGTTTTATTGTCTAAATGTGTAAGAACATCCATTTGAAGTTAAGGTTTTTGTTTGCATCTCATGTTTGATCAAAGGAAGCACATCTGTTTTTAGCACTTTTTCTGCCGTTAGAGTTTGGTTTGATGTTCTAGTTTCTTCTACTTTGTCACTCACCTAGTTTCCTTTGCTGGCAGTTTAAAGTTCACGTTGCTAAGAGTTTGGCTAACGTTTGTCATTGTTTTTTAGGCTATTCTGTTATTGCTATTTAAAGTAAACTTTGGTGGTGATATGGCATAAAAAACCTCTTCCATCTTATAATAATCGTTTCAATTCTATGAGAATAGCAATATCTAGGCCTACACCTTAACTATAACAATAACATCACAGAAGAACATTGACAGCCAATCAGAATCCACCTGACGTTAAAGAATGAGCATTTAAACCAACAGACAACATAACTGTAGCACACACTTAATAAACAGATTGTTTTAACGTGCGTTGGTATGGACGCTAATTAGGCTTGCTGCGATAGTTGGCGGTGATACCGGTGTTAAGCCGAAACACCGGTTACGTCACTTGCCCACCGCGGCACTGCCCGTCACCGTCGTTTTGATTTTATAGTAATAAAAATCATTTAGTTCAGTTAAACAACAGACACTACAATTAAAAACTGAAATCGACTGCTCAATGCAGCGTGCCGAACGACAGTCGCACCACAGATCAGATTTCATTTATCACATGAAGTGAGTCGAGCTGACCGACAAGAAGAGTGAGGTGAGAGAGACAAGATGATAGTGGATGATTAAATTTCTAAATGAAATGCAAAAGCACCTGTTTGACAATATTTTGGATTTTGAAAAGCCTGTTGACTTCTGCCTTTTATCTAAGGTGATTTTGGAAGTTTTTTTTAACATTTCTTTCTTATTTAATTGGTTCCACAATGTTTGCTGATTTTTATTTTATTTAAACTTTGTGTAATTTATTTTATTTGACATCAAGGTGTATGCCGTGCCTCCAAGCTTTCTTATTTGCTTTGCTAATAAACATTCTACGTTTCTTATTTATTTGGTTCAACAGTGTTTGCTTATTTTCAGTTTTGTAGTTTTGAACTTTGTTCAAGTTATTTGTTATTTTATATTAGGCATAGCCTATAGCATGGTGTATTTTTATTTGTTTTGTTAATAAAAGTTCTATGATTTTTATATAGGCTAAGTGAGTTTGACGTTGTATTTTGTTGTTGCTTGAATTGATACCGAATTGCCACAAATTTTAAAGTGAAAGTAAAATGCGCACCCGGCCTTTATAAGCTATTTAAAAGTGAAGGAAAGCGAGAAAAAGAAGGAACCATGGGCGTAGCTTGTGCGATAGCATAGCGATTTAAGAATTGTACTAAATATTTATTTATAACGTTTTTTCTATGAAGTAAATACATGAATTGTATGTGAATTGTAAGTGAATATGTAAAAGTTAATACATTTTAAATTGTTATTGTAAATAAATTAATCAATCAAAACAAACTTAACGTCTCCCTCAATCTCATTTGCGTAAGAATTGTCACGTGATGATTCTGCATTTTGGTGGATAATAGACTTAACGGTAATGCTTGCCTGTTGTGTGGAATAAAATGATGTTCCGCGTTTTTAACAACATACACGAACTGCAGAGAAATCTGGAGACAACGAAAAACTCAGATGAAGATATTAATGCCATGCTTAATGATTCCGGACCCGGACAATCAGATAAAGGTGATCCACAGGACGCAGCCGGTTTAGCCACACACTACTTTTATGCCGACCATTTACATCCAAATGTTATTTAATTTTCACAGAACACAACCTTTAAATAGATTTTAGAATATAAACTGTTTATCGTCTATTCAATAAGACTAAATTAAAAGTCCAACAAATGTCTGTTTTAAAAACAGTGGATGAGTAATTCACTCCTTGATTTGCTTAATAAAAGCCTCCTTTGAGATCGTTTTGACAGACATGTTTATTGTGCATTTTAAACGTGTTTATTGCAAAGTTTAGTGTGACAAAATAGAAGCGCAGCTGTAATTCGTGGGCAATGTATGTGGTTACCATGACAACCTCACGCACTTGCCACTGCTCTATGTGAATGTGAATATTTACTATAGCAAAACTAAAATGTGTTTAAAAGTACGTCTGACCAAATCCACCGGTTCGGTTTGGCCCCCCCAAACTCAAACGTCAAGCTACACCTATGGAAGGAACCCCCTACCCCACCCCACTGTGATACCAGTATTATTGGTGTTGTTACACGTCGATTAACCGGTGGGGAAATTTTCTCACCATCACAACCCTAACGCTAATATAGTTATGGTTAAAGTTATTGTTCTTCGTGTGAATGGACCTTAAACCTTCTGTACCAGAACCTTAATGGACCTTAAACCTTCTGTACCATTGGTGTGAATGGACCTTAAACCTTCTGTACAATTTAGCAGGCCTCTGAAAAATGACGAAAGCATCTGTTGTGCCTGGTGTGGACACAGCAGACACGCTCAATAGTTTCTTTGTGTGGTCAGAATGACTGATATTAACTACAGCAGTGTCATTATTTCTTCTAAACACGTTGCATGGCTCATTTTGACTGACAACAGCACTCCATCTGCTTATGACATCCATCCTCGCTCCATTTCCCAGCACAGTTCATCTTTCTCTCTCGTCCCCCTTCCTCTCACCCAGGTAGAAAATGATCGAAAAGCCTCTAAAGGTGGGGGGAGGGTCCGATCTATGTTCACACCATGATGGAGGTTAGCCTGAAAAGAGCAGTTGTGGAGAGCATGGTGGAGCAGCATTCAGTGCTGCATCTGAGCAACAAAAGGCCTGGTGGAGAGGGGGGTTGGGGGAGCTAGCGATATGAGAGAGAGAATAAAAAGACAAGGAGGGCTCTTCATGTCCATCAGTAGCAGATGCATGCTCTCTTCAATGCAACCCTTGTCACATGAGCCTATGGGCTTATCTGCTTTTCCATAACCTCACCGACGGACCATGTCATAGATGCCCGTCATGGCCGATCCTAACACACGTCGTTCAGAAATCTACTGTCACTGATCAGCACATTTTGTAATAGCTGTGCTTACTAAGGCTATTGTTGTTGTTGTTATTATTATTATTGGTACTATTACAATATTTAAACACAACCTGAAATGTGAGCATTAAATTTCAGTGTATAAGTGTGACTATTTGTACTGTGGACATGAATGAGACTCTTATTCTCTCGGTTTTATATTTCCCTGTTTTTCTGTCTCTTACTCCTTATTATGAACATAAAAGCCCCAAGTCATCCCTCTGCAAAAGCCAATTCTGTATCTGATAAAAGATGACACATAGGAGGAATGGACTCGGACAGCACAGGACAGCAGAATGACTCCTCTTAAAAGCAGCTGGGAAATGTACTTATTTCAGCCACCATTACCGTTAAACATTATCATTGTAGGGAGGCTCGCTCGGCTCCATTTGATACTGGGTGGGATGTGTCCTTCATGTGATTAATGCGACTCGGCCGTTGGAAAGATCAAGCAAACTGATGGTGATAGCCAGTTCAAATTCAGGCCTGTTTAGTCTCATCTGTAGTTTTTCCAGTCCAAGATAATGCATGATCTGATAATGCAAAGGTTCACATGAAGGCGCCCTCATTGCCTGGGGCATTTTTGAAATGTAAAACAATTCAGTCTTTGCATATGTTGTGGTAGGCAAGATGATCCATTGTTTGCCTTGCAAACGTGTATTAGGCCTAACACGTTTGAAGTTTTTGCCAAAAAAAAAAAAATGACCATAAAACCCGTCCATACGTCATGTTTTGAAAACAGGATCAGTCTTATAGCATGCTTGCAATCGATGCCTCAGAGCTGCGCTAACTTCATAAAGAAATGCCAGTTGCAGCACGACGAAAACGCATGGTTTGATCATTCTTGCCGTAGTCCTTAAAAGAAAAATGAACCTTATAAATGCACTCCCTTCTTACACACTCCTGTGGACATTTGTCTCTCTAACCAAATTCACTTTGAACACCGCATTGTGCCAAAAGTAATTTGCAACACATAGGGGCACTCCCTCTCCTTTTCTGTCTTTTATCAAAATGAAAACAGACATCACCATAAACTCCCCTTAATCAGATGACTGTGTTGTGTTGGCTGTGCCTGAAAGGGTTTGGCAGTAAATTGGACGTCGGATTTCTTTTCTCCAAAATCTCGGGGCTGAGGAGGGGGCCGACTTCTCAGAAGAACTCGTCTGGAAAAGCCTTTTGTGGGATTTGGCAAGGGAACAGCCGACTTTGCACATGCTTATTAGGCACCCCTGTCGCACCAGCCGAACCCTATAATTAATTGTGATGTGTGTGGTTGTCTGTTTCCCTGCACATGTGTGTGTATATATGTGGGCACATGTAAAGACACCTTCTAGCTCTGGTGCAGTGTGTTCTGGTCACGGAGGCTTTATTCGTGAGCTGGACACATTTCTGGGCATATGGGGTGGTAACGAATGAGACTTGCCCTGCCTGTTCCTGTCGACAGCCTGTTCCTTGAATCATTTCAGCTGTTGACTCTGCAAGGATACATGGGATCCTGATTCTGTCACTTGTAAGCATGCATAGAGATTTGAGATTCAAATGATCTCTGAACCCATGTAGTTTCCTGGGCATTGTGATGAATGGCTCTATTGCAATGGTTTAGAGTGATCCAGTAATTCTAGTCCCCCCACCCCCTACCTTTGGCTTCCATTATTAATAATTTAGGAGTCAAAGTGAAGAATGAGCCATCCTATTGGCCACAAAGACATGTGTACAGTCTTTCTTCCTTCATGCTTTTAGTTCTTTGGTCCAAATAATCGTCTAATGTTATCATCTCCAAAAAAAGGCTTTAGACTGGTATCTTCATATATTTTGGGAATTTTGAGTAAAGTTATGGATTTTTAATGACATTTTAAGTGCCAATTTCCTATTGGGCTCTACTGTAGCATGATCTACTAGGATTTGGAGATAGCACTCTGCAGTTGGATAGCATCTCACATATCTTGCGGTTTGGTAACCACTAGCTACAAAACTAGTCTGTTGTACAGTCAAACAATCAGATGTGGATTTGGTAGCAACCTAATTTGCCTTTAGCCATTCCTGGTTACCAATCTTGACTTACAACCTCCAGATCCATTTACGTTCACGCAGTTAGCAAGAGAGAATGGTTTAGGACCAATGAGAGACATATGCTACTCAAATGACATCAAATGTCATTATTAACTTCAGCTTTTCCTCTCTGCTTCTTCCTGTGCAGGTTTTCACCTCAGTGGCACAGTCACAGAGCCGGCAACGCAATCCGAGCCAGAGACGACACATAAGGTAGCCATCAGCTTCGACCGCTGTAAGATCACGTCAGTAACATGCGGCTGTGGCAACCGAGACATCTTCTATTGCGCGCACGTGGTGGCGCTGTCCTTATATCGCATCCGCAAACCCGAGCAAGTCAAACTGCGGCTGCCCATCTCAGAGACACTCTTCCAGATGAACAGAGACCAGCTGCAAAAGCTGGTGCAGTACCTTATCACAGCCCATCACACGGAAGTGCTGCCCACCGCCCAAAAACTGGCAGATGAAATCCTATCCTCCAACTCTGAGATCAACCAAGTACATGGTGAGCAGCATAAACAAAGAGTCACATGACAACTATTCCTTTTCCACAGGCAAATGTTCCATAGAGTTCCCCCCATTTGAAAGCTTTATTCAACACATTGTGCAAAAATAAATACCACCTCTTCCTGATCGTTTATCCAAGGAGCCTCTGAAACCAGGAAGTCCATCCTCTTGCCCTCTGACCTTGTTTTAAATAGGAATGAAGGGGTCAGGCAGAAGCCCCTTATCAATGTTTAATCAGTGGCTACACTTTGAATCCGGAATGTGCAGAATGTGTTAACCTGCCAAGATGTTGTATCAAAAGTGCAATGGACACCTACGCTGGAGGCCTGCTTATACAAGGACACACAACACCTTCTGTTTATAGCAGTTTGCACCTCACTAGCCCATTGCAGGCATTAAGTACACTAATAATTTACTATTATGCTGAACAGGGTTACAGTCTACCGCAATCTAAAGCATTACAACAAGCACTCTTATTTCAAAGCACTTTACATCCAGCACAGTTGGCTCCATAGATACCCTGTACATTGTAGATACGTGCGTAGTAAATAACTCCAATGAGTATGTCACACACTGATGATAATCTACTGTATGAAAGTTATTATTGCTCCCCTAAGTCCACCCAAGCCTTTTAAGAGCTAATCTCTAACTCAAGATGGATCTTCTTATCATATAACACATGCCAAGGACAGGGAAACGTGCAAGCGATGCAAAATCAACCGTTCCGCTTCCATATATAGCGTTTATATATGTTTAATACCCACAGGGGGACCCAAAGGGGGCCAATAGGCAGATCAACTCTCTGTGCAGTCTGTATATGAAGCAGCTTCATGGTGTCTTTAAGTGGAATTCAATAGGGCTGAATGTGCTGATGCGTTTTGTTCTGGAATGGGGGGTTGTAAACCTAAAGTGCATCGACATATTGGAAATACAGTAAGACCTTCCTCAGATAAAGTGATTGTCTCTAATGCATTTGGCTTTTCTACCCTTTTTTTCTTTTGCAAATCACAGTGGCAATGGGAAGCAATCTTTTAAGAATCAAACTTTGATAGCTATGATTTGACTCACCTCAGTGGTATTATCAGTTTATAATGGTAAAAAAAAAGGGTATTCTGCCAAAAGGAAGTGATATGTTTTGTGGGGGGGGGGTTGCAAACCTAAAGTGCATCGACATATTGGAAATACAGTAAGACCTTCCTCAGATAAAGTGATTGTCTCTAATGCATTTGGCTTTTCTACCCTTTTTTTCTTTTGCAAATCACAGTGGCAATGGGAAGCAATCTTTTAAGAATCAAACTTTGATAGCTATGATTTGACTCACCTCAGTGGTATTATCAGTTTATAATGGTAAAAAAAAAGGGTATTCTGCCAAAAGGAAGTGATATTATTGATTCCGGCTGTGGTTTAGAGTAAGCAGGCTCAGGAACTGCTGTTTTTCAAAGTGTTGATGTGCACAAGCAGATTTTTTTCTGTCTATTGTTGAATTGCATAAGCTTGTAACCCAAGCTTCTACTCTGTTTTTCTACAGATAAATGATATGTGTTATTGCTGAAAGTATCCAAAGTTAACCGGGTGTATTTCTCTCCTAGGGGCCCCGGATCCCACAGCAGGGGCCAGTATTGATGATGAGAACTGCTGGCACCTGGACGAGGAGCAAGTGAGGGAACAGGTCAAGCAGTTCCTCTCTCAGGGAGGATACTATGGCTCAGGCAAGCAGCTCAACTCCATGTTTGCCAAGGTGAGACACTCTCGCTTTGTGTGTGTGTGTGTGTGTGTGTGTGTGTGTGTGTGTGTGAAATGCTCAGTGCGAAATGTGCTATTATGGTGAATTACGGGCCCATGAAATCCTAGGAGGCCCATTTAAATCAATGTATTTTAATGAAATGTCAAGCTGCCTCTTATTTTCAATAGCCAGTGCAGTTCATTGCTTTACCTGTCTGCTATCGGAAGATTTGAAGGACTGCACTACAGCCTTTGATATTGATGCTGAATATAGTGCTCAAACACATACATAAGCATCCTGATCTCACAGTCCTTTCAGCTAAAACACTTGTGCTGTTTTCACTGTATAAGATGCTTTATGTACTAATTACTTGCTTTGTTCTTCAAAATATGATGCTGATTTTTGTTAGATACAGGTGTGTGTTAGTCCTGCACGTGATGCATGAGGTTAAACCAGGATTTTTGTTCAGGTGAGGGAAATGCTGAGGATGCGCGACTCAAATGGGGCGCGGATGCTCACGCTCATCACGGAGCAGTTCATGGCTGACCCACGTCTATCTCTGTGGCGACAACAGGGCACAGGCATGACCGACAAATGCCGACAACTCTGGGATGAGCTGGGTGAGTTTTTTCTTCTTAACTTGTATGGCATGTTTCTCTATCATCATTCTTGTTTGTCCTGGAACAACATTCTCATCAACCAATCAGAGATTTTAGGGGTTAGATATAAGGTTTGGCCTATGGCTGTTTAATAGGATGCGGTTCCTTTATCAACAACACATGATGACCCAGTAAAGTGTCCTACTAGGCCGAATCACATTTTTTAGTAGCGTAGCACAATTAGCCCAATTTCGTATTTCGTATACAACCTCATCCCTCTTCTGTAAACCTTAATCATTAGTACTTACTCTTTTGGTCCTTGGTTCAATATCCTTAGCCTTAAGCACATTCGTGCATGTGCACCGTCTGACCTGCAGCAGTTCAGTCAGGGCAAGTGGATCAGCGCACGACTGACTTAGTATGCGGCACATGCAGAGGACCGGCCGCCCACCTCTATCGGGATAGCATGAAAGGGCCAAGATCAATGAGCTTTAAAGCTGCCTCCTATTGATCGGGCCATTTAAAGAGGTTGATGAGAGCACATCCTGAAGAGGCTCATTTGAGAGCTGCATCTCTGGCTTCCTTTTCCTTCGAAATGGTTGTAGCTGTAAACAAGGCGCACCTGCCAGGTTGACCATGCATTCTGATTTTGCAAGAGCAGGCGCATCACTGTGACCGGAGCGTCTAATAAATGTGCAAGACAGTTCAGTGTTTTAGTTGACAGCCACTCTGATTGGCCGGAGCTCAGCAATTTGGCCAATCAGGGCTGCGTGTACATGACTGCAGTGGAAAAAGACACAGGCCAGCCATCTGTTACCTAGATACAAAAAGGCATCGCCAGTTACACGAGCCCACCAGACAACCCTACACCTGCCAAATTTCATATGCTACCCTGTGCCAGTGTTTGACATTGATGCGCTAGAGCCTCATCTATTAAATGCGCCGATTTTCCATTTCACATTTAGGAGCAAATCAAAAGCTACGTTCACAGCTAAACCAGTTAAAAAGTGTATAAAAACGGGAAAAGTGGCAACCTAAAATCTCCGTTCTTTATCCTTTTATGCTCATTTTACCTTTTTAGTTTCTCCCTCGCTCATTTATAAGCCACACTTCAGTTATAAAGACGACTGTGCTGTGGGTTTGCAGGTGCGTTGTGGGTGTGTATCGTGCTGAACCCGCACTGTAAAAGTGAAGAGAAGAGCGGCTGGCTGAGACAGCTGAAGAAATGGGGAGACATGGACATCTGCCCTCTAGAGGATGGCAATTACGGCAGCGAGCTTCCCAACATCACCAACGCTCTGCCACAGAGCAACCTGGCTCAGGGTAAGCCTCCGATCAGTTGATACAAACCTGAAATTATCCACTTATCTCAATGTCTGTGGCTCACATAACTATGTTTTACTCTGCGTAGACTCACTGGCCCGGCCTAGAAGAACGGTGTTCACGAGAGCAATGGAGGCCTGTGACCTGCACTGGCAGGATAGTCACTTGCAGAGAATCATCAGTAGTGACTTCTACATGTCCCCGGCCTACCAGAGAGAGGGAGAGAGCCTGCTCTTCAACACCCAGGGCCTGCCACTGTGGCTAGGTACGTATTTACATACTTCTCAGGCATTTCAAGCTATTTTTGTCCATGTTGATTCTGTTCAGAGCAGCCAGGCAATGCAAGTTTTTCCTACAGCAGACTCTGAACAATAAAGACACATTCACACCACTATAAAGTTTTAATAATCACTCTAATTCTATGAGAATAGGGAAGTCCATACCACAGCTATAACAATAAGGATACAGAGATACAATGTCGTTGCAATCACTTTTCCAGCTGAAGAACAATAAAAACATTGACAGCCATTTAGAATCTACATGAGCTTGAACATTTAAATCAACAGATGACGTACCTGCAGCACACACTTAAAGGGTTAGTTCACCCAAAAATGAAAATTCTGTCATTAATTACTCACCCTCATGTCGTTCCAAACCCGTAAGACCTTCGTTC
This sequence comes from Sinocyclocheilus anshuiensis, assembly GCF_001515605.1. Lineage (NCBI taxonomy): Eukaryota > Metazoa > Chordata > Actinopteri > Cypriniformes > Cyprinidae > Sinocyclocheilus > Sinocyclocheilus anshuiensis. Next base: position 188,188 of record NW_015557685.1, on the reverse strand, counting down.
ATCTTCGGAACACAAATTAAGATATTTTTGATAAAATCTGAGAACTCTCTGACCCTCCGTAGACAGCAATGCAGCTGCAATGTTCCCAGATCCAGAAACGTAGCAAGGAAATCTGTAAAATAGTCCTTGTGACATCAGTGGTTCAACTGTAATTTTACAAAGCTACGAGAATACTTTTTGTGCGGAAAGAAAACAATAATAACATAATTTAATCAGCAATTCCTCTCCCCGAGTTACCGTCTTCCACCATTTTGGAGCGTACCCCAGAACGTAATCAGCGTAAATCAGCGTTGTTCACATTCAGTTGACAGCGCGCGTATGCTGAAAAGTAAAAAAATTACGGTTGAACCACTGATGTCACGTGGAATATTTTACTGATGTCCTTGCTACGTTTCTGGATCTGGGAACATTTCAGTTGCATTGCTGTCTATGGAGGGTCAGAGAGCTCTCAGATTTTATCAAAAATATCTTAATTTGTGTTCCGAAGATGAACGGAGGTCTTACAGGTTTGGAACGACATGAGGGTGAGTAATTAATGACAGAATTTTCATTTTATGGTGAACTAGCCCTTTAAACTAGCCCTAAAAATAAACATAATGTTACTGTGGGTTGGTGTGGACACCAATATAGTTATCACTTATAGTTCTCCTTCTTGGTGTGACAGGACCTTAAGTCTAAAAGAGGAAATGTCACTCTCAGTAAGACACTTCCTGCTGTGTCGTAATCTGTCTGATTTCACTTCTGCATGAGCTTCCATTACAATTTTGTCTGAAATTGAAACCGTCCCATCTGAAAGGAGCCCCACCGTGTTTATACTGTATCACGTGACTCGTTCCAGATCACGTGCCTACAGCATGCGCCAGGGTGGATGCCCTGCGTTCCCATGGTTACCCCAGAGAAGCCTTGCGACTGGCTGTTGCTATAATCAACACCCTCTGGCTCCAACAGCAACGGCAATTAGACATATACAAGCATCAGAAGAAAGGTAACACACATTGATCTGCTTTGCATAACATACGGCCTTACTCCAAATGCTCATGACGAATTCATTATTGTTAATCAGAAGCCTTATCTTTTCGATAGTGACCATTTCTACATGTATATGTAGACATTAAAAGAAAACTGCAGGACTCTTAATTTTTTAACAGAAATTTTATGAACAGCCACGTGTGCTTTTAAAATTAAAAAGAGTGCTTGTTTCATAGTAATTTAAGTATTGACATGTTGATGCATATGTTCCTAATACAAGTAAATATCTCCCGTTGTGTCCTTAGAACTGCTGCAGAGGGGAATGACCAACACCACCAATCTGGAGGGCTGGGTGGGCCACCCCCTCGACCCCATTGGCTGCCTTTTCACCACCCTCACGGAGACGTGTCGAGTGGAGGATGACAATACCATGGATACCGGAGGTACACAATTATAGGCTGTCACTGGGCTTCTGTCCTTTTACGACTCTCCGAGACGCCTTGGGCATTATTTGGTTCCTCGCTCAGCAACTGGCCTGTCTTTGAGAGCTTCATTCAGTCTGCTGGATCCCCATGTCCTCACTCTTTACAATTGCCCTCCTTTTCTGAGTAGTGTTAAGGGGTGCTATTGTATCAGAAAGGTCATTCTGCCCACTCAGTGGTGTAAAACGTATAAAATCAATCAGCATTTGCATTCCATACATCCCTCCCAGCTCAGGCCAATGGAAAGTGTCGGCCATTGTATTCCTGTAGTGAGGAACCCACAGAGAGGCATTGTGTGCCTGAATAATACTGGCAAATGGTACTGTGACTTGGAAGAGTTTGTGCATATCTGTGCGCTTGTCCCGTCGTAGCGCTCCCTTTTGGCCACGGCGCTGTAGTGGTCGTGTTGGCTTGTGTGTGCGCCTGTTGTGCATTACACTGTATGTTTGTATGTGTGCTAGAGAGCATGGCTCTTTGTTTGACTCTGTTGCACAGTTGGAAACATCTGGCATGTGCTGGGATGGGGGCGGACTCTTGGTTTTATCCAATCAGAACGTCCGAAGGTCAGGATCTTAGCTTAGCAGGACCAGCAACAGCAGCTGTAGCGGCAGCGGCAGCAGTGTGGAAAGCCAAAACAATGCTCCCTCTAACCCCTCTGCTTTAATACTTAGGTGGTTTACTGTAAACCAAAGCACTGGATAGGACACACGTAACTTGGTCAAATTGTTTTGTGTGGGATGATTGTGAGATACCAGTAGAGATGTTGTTTTCCAGTGTAGCAAGATGGCGGTGAACCCATTGATCCCTGTCTGTTGCCCACTGTACAAACAGAATTGGCCAACAGGATAAATTTGCCAGAGGATTTAAGTGAGTTGGTGATGAGGGTCTAAATTCTTACCAAACAGATGGTGTTTTTCCTCCGTTTTGGTACAGATATCCTTAGACACTGATACAGATGACTGATACAGTCTGTGGTGTTTTTATGTTACCTAAGATTGGGGTCAGTAAGAGATTTTATTTATTTATTTTTGAAAGAAATACTTTTATTAAAAGATGTAACAGCAATTATTTTTTTAAGATTGTTACAAAAATTTCAAATATATACTGTTCTTTTGAACCCACTATTCATCAAAGAATCCTGAAAAAAGTATCAAAAATATTAAGCAGCTCATTTTTCAACACTGTTAAGGAATGTTACTTGACCACCAAATCAGCATATTAGAATGATTTCTGAAGAATCATGTGACACTGAAGACACTGAAAATTCAGCTTTGCGTTCTCAGGAATAAATTATATTTTAAAATAAATACAATATGAAATTAAATACTACTTATGTAGTCAAAATGTTCTATTTTTTAATATTAGTTTTACTGTACATTTGTTCAGATAAATATAGCCTTGGTGAACATAAGAGACTTCTTTCATTTTAACATTTTAAAAATCGTACCATCCCCAAACTTTTGAGTGGTAGTCTATATGTGCTTGCCTTATTTCCTAAAATGTTTGTTTATTGCTTTTTCTTTACAAAAAGAACATGTGCAACAAGCTGTAAACTGACATTGACAAACAGCACTTTGTGTCCAAATAGATTCGGGTGAGCCCAAGCCTCCAGTGTACCAGCATGTGCCGGTGTGGGGATGTCCAGATGGAGGGGAGTCGTACCTGGCGCTGGCGCTAGAGGTGGCGCTGATGGGTATGGGGCAGCAGCGGCTAATGCCCGAGGGCCTGTACGCCCAGGACAAGGTGTGCCGGAACGAGGAGCAGATCGTGGCCAAGCTGCAAGAGATGGAGCTGGATGACGTATTAGTTCAAACGCTCCGCAAACAAGCCATCCTCCTTTTAGAAGGTACAAACTCTTTGTTCTTAATATCACGTCTACTTTTCAACCTTTTGCTCTTGTCATCACCCTGTAGGCCCTATCCTCCCTGTGTGGAGCTGTTTCCTCCCCTTACTGTTCTCTTGCTTTTCCCACAACCTTTTTCCCCCATGTGGATCGCTGTCTACTTTTATCTTTTCCTCCTCTATCTCTAGCCTGGATATATATGTGTGTGTGTGTGTGTGTGTGTGTGTGTGTGTGTGTGTGTGTGTGTGTGTGTGTGTGAGTGAGAGCGAGGGAGCGCTATGCCTGTAAAAAGATCTGCAGGCTGGCCTCTGCAGTGTCCCCAACTCCCTTCCCCAAAACAGGCCACCCTCCATCTAAGCCTCCCACTGACACGCGGCGTAACCTTAGAGCAGACATCTGCGCTGCTACTAGGGAGGACAGACTCTGTCAAAGCCCATGAGGCCTTGCCGCCTGTTTGCCTTCTCATCGTCCTCCCCAGCCGTCCCAGCAATACGCTCCACTCAGATTTCTCTCTCTCACTTGCTGTGTGTGCCCTCACTGACTCACCAGCCTCCTGTCCATCAAGCCTGACTCAACCCTGCAATCTGATATGATGGACAGCGCAGTTCTGATGTGCAGTTCTCTGTCTCTCTCCGTATGTCCAGGTGGTCCCTTCAGTGGTCTGGGGGAGGTCATCCACAGAGAGAGCGTTCCCATGCACACGTTTGCCAAGTACCTCTTCACCGCCCTCCTGCCACATGACACAGACCTGGCGTACAAACTGGGCCTTCGTGCAATGAGGTGAGACTCTATTTCTCTCCATCCAAAGTCCATGTGTATTATCTATGGGGTTTATATATGCTAATATCCTAATGGGGTCTTATGTGGGAAAACAGACCAAAACAGGATGTCGACTCATGATGTACTGTACTGATGTCCAATCAGATTCTCTCTAGGATGAGAATGTCCCTCCCCCAAAACACCCGCATCTTACTAGCAAGTAGCAAATGGCTGTGATGTAAATAAATTCTGTAGTTTATTTTTATTTTTTCCTTTAAAAAAAAAAAATGGGATGAGCCCTTTGTAATGCCCCACACAAACTTCCTCTTTCAAAGATTTTTTTAATGGTTTTAAAGTCTCTTATGCTCACCAAGGCTGTATATGTTTGATAACACATACAGTTAAACATTATTATTGTGAAGTATAATCACAATTTCAAATAACTTTTTATCTATTTTAATAAATTGTAAAATGTAATTTATTTCTGCGATGTTGAAGCTGAATTTTCAGCAGCCATTACTCTGTTCAGTGTCACATAATCCTTTAGAAATCATTCTAATATGCTGATTTGCTGCTCTTATTTTCATCAATGTTGAAACGTGTCAGTTTTGAGCAATTTAGTGCATCATTGCTGAAGTAAAGTTTATTTCTTAAAAAGAACATACTAACCTAAACAGTACTACTTTCAACAGTAGTGTACATCAAAACTGGAAAGAAAACTTGCATTTATAAGTCACACCATAATGCAGCAACTTGCAAAAGAGTGTTGGATATTCTTCTCTGTCATGTTTTTCATGTTCATGTGAAATGTGTGCATTGTTTTCACCTTTATTTATTGAGCACATTTCCTCACATTAGACTGAATCTCCACATGATGTGTTACCCATACTGACTCCAGCTATATAAAGCCTCTGTGGGACCTTATTACTGTATATCTGCACTGAGGCATCATTATCCGAGTCTAGCTCATCACAGTCCTCACTAATACACAATCAATAGCACTGCTCCCTCTGTGCACCTTCTGTGAGTCTGAGCTGGTGGTGTGGTCTAATATGTTCACTCAGGCAGGAGTAGCAGAGTGTAGAACGCTATATCTAATCACTTGCCATCAGACAGAGCTAGCAGAAAATAGCACACAGTATTCTGCTAATCGTGTCTGGGTAAACTGAGTAGAGAAAGACTAGAAAACAGTGCATAGCAACAGAAAATAAATGGAAAAAAATTGTTAAGCTTATATTTCAGTCTTGTTATAGGCTATGTGAATAACTAGAGTCTTATATGTGTGACTAATACAGAATAATCATGTTCCCTGCAGGCTTCCAGTGCTGGAGTCCACGGCTCCCTCAGGTGACATAGGACACCCTCACCATGGCATCTCCATAGTACCCAGCAGATATCCACGCTGGTTCACACTGGGCCACCTGGAGTCTCAGCAGTGTGAACTGGCCTCCACCATGCTTACTGCTGCTAAGGGTGAGCGCTACACACACGATCGCTCCCCACAAGTCATGTGAGGTTCACTTTAAACAAACGTTTATGTGCTGTGCCTGTGTTTAGCTAAGAGAAGTCTGTGTTGTGTCTTAGGTGACATGTTGAGATTGCGGACTGTTTTGGAGGCCATTCAGAAGCACATCCACTCCTCTTCCCTCATCTTCAAACTGGCCCAGGATGCCTTTAAGATCGCTACTCCTGCAGATAACCCTCCTGACATCACACTGCTCAATGTAGCGCTGGAGCTCGGCCTTCAGGTAAATCTAAATGTATCCTTATGTGGTGTCTGGTTTATTTTGTTCATCAGTGAGTGTGTTCACATGCGTGATCCTACACCACGCATTAACCTACAGTTAAGGTCACCCTAAATTTTTCAGTGAGCCCAGAGTGAGATTTTTTTTTTGCCCCATTGTTCTCTGTTTATCTGCATATAAACCTTTTTTGGCACTCTGATGTTTAACTTAATGAGCATATGTGTTTACATTTTTTACATTAAAAAAGAGAAAAAAAGTTTGGGCTTGGTAAGATTTTTCAGAAATATGCTTTTGACATAAGTTTCTCATTCATCAAGACTGCATTTATTTGATACAGTAAAGATTCAGTAATATTGTGAAATATTATTACAATTTCATTACAGTTTAATTTTATATAATGGCCTTTTTTTAATAGTTTTCAGTGTTTTTATGTACACTCTGCGTATTAGTTCCAGTACACTAATCTTTTGTGTGTCTAATGCAATATGACATTTCTCTGCAGGTGATGAGGATGACTCTTTCCACACTCAACTGGAGGCGGCGGGAGATGGTTCGTTGGTTAGTCACATGTGCTACTGAAGTCGGTCTGTATCAAACTGATTTTTTTTTAATTATTATTATTATTTTTTTTTATTAAAACCCATTTCATTTAAGACACTGACATGCACTCTAATAGTTTTGTCTTTTTTAAATGTCATGTAAACCCTGCAGTTTGACTGAAATCCATTTTGTCGAACTCAAACTAACTGACCTAAATAATGCGACTGTAGCTCAGCTTTGTCCAGCATGTATGCACATTAATCAGACTACAGTTGACCTCTGCGCATGCTCCAACAGACTTGGGTGACGCCCAATGTGTATTTAATCCTTCAAACACTCGATTGTTTCCCTGAAATTGGAGATAAGTTGAATGGCTTGGGTAGATTATAAATGCATGTAGAAGCACAAGCAAAACTTGTTCTGATTGATTCTTTTGTCTCATTGCAGGCCTGAGAGCTTTGGTTAGCATATTGCAGAGCTGGTACACTCTCTTCACCCCCACCGAAGCGACCAGCATAGTGGCAGCCACAGTGATGTCCCACAACACCATCCTGCGCCTGAGCCTCGACTACCCACAGCGGGAGGAGCTGGCCAGCTGCGCGCGCACCCTGGCCCTGCAGTGCGCCATGAAGGACCCCCAAAACTGCGCCCTGTCTGCCCTCACCCTCTGTGAGAAGGACCACATCGCCTTCGAGACGGCTTACCAGATAGTCATCGACGCCGCCTCCACGGGCATGACCTACTCTCAGCTCTTCACCATCGCCCGCTACATGGAGCACCGCGGCTACCCCCTTCGAGCCTTCAAACTGGCGTCTCTCGCCATGACCCACTTGAACCTGGCCTACAACCAAGACACGCATCCGGCCATCAACGACGTGCTGTGGGCTTGTGCTCTCAGCCACTCGCTGGGCAAGAACGAGCTGGCTGCCATCATCCCTCTGGTGGTCAAGAGCGTTCACTGCGCCACGGTGCTCTCGGACATTTTGCGGCGCTGCACAATGACGGCCCCCGGCCTGGCCGGCATCCCTGGCAGACGTAACTCAGGCAAGCTTATGAGCACTGACAAAGCCCCATTGAGACAGCTACTGGATGCCACGATCAGCGCCTACATCAACACTACCCACTCCCGCCTCACGCACATCAGCCCGCGCCACTACGGAGAGTTCATCGAGTTCCTTAGTAAGGCACGCGAGACCTTCCTTTTGGCTCAAGACGGCCACATTCAGTTCGCCCAGTTTATAGACAACCTCAAACAGATCTATAAGGGCAAGAAGAAACTCATGATGTTGGTACGGGAACGTTTCGGTTGATTGCGGGGAACTCGTTCTTCTTTCATTCTTCATTTATTTAAGGCATTATTTTATTCTTCCTTTTTTTTTTTTTGGTCATCTTTGGTGAAATTTTAAGTTTTGTTTGTTTTGTTTTGATCTGTTTTCGTCTCGTTTTTTTATTGTGAACAATTTCCGTTCACTAAGTTATTCTACCAGGTCGAACCTGTGGAGGGGAGAAGAACAACTGTAATTTTGACCATTTATGTTTTTGTTTTGGCTCGTTCTTGATTTCGTTTAATCAAGATATTGTGATAAAAATGTAAAAGTGGCACATAAAGAGAAACCAAATGATTATTGTGGTAAATTTTGAGAATGGGGGAGGCGTTTGGTTGGTTTTGGAAGGGGCTTGAACACTCGAATCAAAACGGTCATTCCTGAAACGCTCACACACAGTGTTATTTTCATACCTCGATCGTATTTTACGGATCAGCTTTAACGCACATCACCTCAAACTTACACTCTGCCGAACCTCCTAACCACGACTCAAGCGAGCCACAAGACGTGAGCCCTCCCCTCTCTCCTGTGTTTGTTTCTATCGGCTCATCTTAATCTCTGTTCGAAAATTCGTGTGTTCGGTCCTTCCGTGCTGTTTCCAGGTCTTGCTGAGTTTGAACGAAACAGAGATATTTACCCATCAATATCAGCCATATATGTTTCTCTGTTACCTCTCAGTGGAAAAACGAAAACAGAAACAAAAAGACTTGTGTGAGATTGAGTAGCAGTAATAATATATATGTACTAGCACTTCATTAAATTCCACCCCCTACACGACGCATTCGGATCAGCAATTACTTACTGTGTACAAATTAGGTGAATTGTATAGATGCATTGGACAAAAACAGCTATATTGGCAGAGCGAGGAATTAGCTGGCTTTAAACTGTACCGTAATATCTTCCACATTCCATGACCTCCGCCCTCCACAAGTGCCCCAGTGGATCCGAACACTTAGAATGCACTCCGCAGCTTCCATCTGAAGGAAAACGAGAAGAGAGATGCTCAGCTCCGTTCTCAGGGAATCACTTAAAGAAACAAAACAGAAAAAAATAGTAGCATAAGCATTTAAGATATTGTAAATATGAAAGTGTCAATTCAAAAAATTGTAAAGTTATAATTATTTATGATAACTGTATGTTTTTCTTTTGGGATACTTGAATTTGTTGGGCTGGGAATGTGACGACCGTAAGAGGAAAGACTTAAGAAACATTTCTCAGGTGCTCCTGTGTACATTTCTGATTTACGGTTTTATTTGTATCCTCTTTTATTTTTAATTTTTTTTTTGTAATACATTTTTTTGCAAGAGGAAGCATGTAAAGAAGAAGAAAGGAGAGGACAAATGTTAATGAACAGACTATGCAGAACCACTTCAAGATTTGCCCTCTTCACCCCGATCTTCCTCTGTCTTTTCTCCTTGTTTGGCTCGGGGGTGGGGGCGCTCTCCCAAAATTCAACCGTTTGTATCTTGTAAGTAAAGTAATCTGCACGAGCTTCGAGTTTGGATGGACTTTGCCTTTGATCTATGTACAACTCTTTACTTTGAAGCCTTATAGTCTTCTCTGAAAGCACTGCATGTGTTTCAGGACATTGTGTTGCCAATGTCAGTGGAGTACAGCACAGAGAAAACGGACCTACACCTTCGACTGGCCCGAACAAGGATGAAGGGCATCTGCTATTCTATTCTCCTTCGCTTTGACACGGTCCTCGTACTTTAGGGTCATGATTATCTTGTATTGGGGCTTTTTGAGGGCAATAGGGTCTGTTTTGAGGTTGCGACTTACCATTGCCTAATCGAGACTTTGATAGATGCTTCATTAATGGCTAAATCTTGAGGAGATTTCTCTATGTTGTTGGTTAAGGTTGGTCACTTTCATTTAAATGGTTTGCTGGTTTCCACTTTTGGTTAGTTTTGTTCACAGAGGTTTTTTTTTATTTTTTATTTTGTTGCCTCAGCTGTGGCATACTCGGAACAGCAAGGTGTTAGTCACGTTATGCAGCCTTTTTTCCTCGACCGGCTCTGTCAGGGAGCTCAGTCGACGGACCTGAGAGAAAGCTCACAGATTAGGGAATTTTCTTCTTTTTTTTATATAAACACATCTCCAGAATGATAATAGTGCTGCCTGTTCGATTATAAAAAAACAATAAAAAATATATAAAAAAAGAAAAAAACAAAACAAAAAGGTAAAAAAAAAAAAAAAAAACGAGCATTTTCTGTAGCTAACTAGTTGGTCCAATGGCATTGCAAAAAGAGAATAACCTCCTCTGGCTTTTGATTTCTCTCTTCCATACTCTTAAGTGTCTGTATGTGTTAACTGTACCAGTGTTTTGATCTGTCCCTAGAGTTTAGAAGGAAAAAAAAAAAAAAAAAAAAAAAAAAAACAAAAAAAAAAGGTAAAAAAAAAAAAAAAAAACGAGCATTTTCTGTAGCTAACTAGTTGGTCCAATGGCATTGCAAAAAGAGAATAACCTCCTCTGGCTTTTGATTTCTCTCTTCCATACTCTTAAGTGTCTGTATGTGTTAACTGTACCAGTGTTTTGATCTGTCCCTAGAGTTTAGAAGGAAAAAAAATAATCGCTGGTAGAGATTGTTCACTAGTTCATCTACTGTTTGATTTTGTTTCGTTTTAATTTAAGGGAAAGTGTTTGTCGCCTCTTTGTGCTACTGAATTATAAAAAGGTATCCAGTATTTGTTGCCACAAAAGTATAATTCATCAACACTTTTTGTTTGTGCAACCTCTTGAGCTAATGTCTATAAGCAAAAATTTATTACTATTTATGTAATGCTACTACCATTTTATATGATTTGTGTTGAATTTCAGTGCTTTTCTATGAATAAAGTGTGAAACACGTCTTTGCCTCTTTTTAAACTGAATATTATATACAGCTAGATCAAGTCCGTCTTATTGCTGTGATGTATTTTTCTCTTGAAGGAATTTAGCACATTGAATGGCTGTTTATTTTTTTATTTATTATTATTATTATTATTAATATTATTTTAATTTGATACCGTCCAGTGCCATATAGTTGTGTGTAGATGATGAACCCATTATATGAAACGCTTGCAATTGCATTTACCGGTACTAGGGCTGCAAATAAATAGAAATTGATCAAAAGTGACAGTAAAGACATTTACATTGTAAAAAAAGAAAAACTATTTCAAACAAATGCTGTTCTTTTGAACTTTCTATTCATCAAAGAATTGTGTAAAATAAATATATTACAGTTTCCACAAAAAAATATTAAGCAGTACAACTACAAATGTTTCTTGAGCACCAAATCAGCATATTTTACTTATTTCTGAAGCATCATGTGACACTGAAGAGTGGAGTAATGGATTTGTCCTCATAGGAATAAGTTAGATTTTAAAATATATTCAAATGGAAAAGTTATTTTAAAATGCAATGTTTTACGATATTTATTGTATTTATGATAGAAAAAACAACCTTACTAACCCCAAATTTGTGTGAAGGGGATTTTTAAAATCCGTTTCCTCAGAAGATAAATACTGAAAAAATAAACTTAAGTTTCAAACACCTATGCTGATCCGTATGCTAACACGCATCTCCAATTTTGGTGTCATGAGGTCAGAAATATCACTGCAGTTATGCCAAAAAAGCTTGATACCACACATCTTGTCCAGCTCTCCTCCTGTCTCCTCTTTAGAAACTCCGCGTCTGAATCACAATAAACTCCAGGAAAACCTCGTCTCAGAGTGATCGACTGTGTTAGAGATGCGGTCGACAGGAACAATGCTCTTTGGGCCTGCTTATACAAACTCCCATCCATCAGGGTCCCTCACAGCTGCTGCTCTTCATTGTGTCTTGGACCCAGTGCAGCGCCGCGTTCCTGTGAGGACCACTGAGTAAGTGTTTGTCAAGCATGGCAGTGCTGCCGGCTGAAATATGGACGGGGCTGGCTCTGTTAGACACGCTGCAAAGAGAAGGCATTTCCTTAGCTCAGTGATTTAGCAGAAGTGACACGCCAGGAAAAGAGAGACGAGTAATTGGCTTTCCCCACCTTGTGAGCTTCCAGCGCGGGCTGAGCCTGTCAGATTGGAGCGAGGAGTAGGTGTTGGGCTTGGTGGGGGGAAACAAGCATTGTTTATACGTGTAACAATGTTACGGAGGCTTTTCTTTAATTAGAACCCAACCCATCATGAGAAAGAGGACGTCTAAACGTAGTCATGGAGCACACGAGCCTGTCAGGCAACTCTGAGAACTGTTGTGCTTCTGGGCAGGTTTGTGCAGTGAGAGGAAGCTTTGTCCTTTGCACCCTGCATAGCAGGTTCTGCTGTCAGCGTAATCACATATTGTGTTCATAGGGGAGCTGATTTGCAGAGCTCTGTTCTGCTGCTCTGATTTTCCCAGAATCCCTCTGTAATTGGGGTGTCGGAAGACTGGGTAAGGAGGGGTGGGGCAGCTTGGGACTTTTTTTTTTTAGGTGGGAGGTGGGGTGGGCTGAGTGGGAACGGAGAGCTGTAGTGGATTACGGAAGAAAGAACATATTTTGAGATGAACAGAACGAAAGATCAAGCTGAACAGCTGTGATATGTGTAATTGGTTACACTTTTTTAATAACAAGTACATCATTTATTAATCTAAGTTTATGGAAATCTAAAAAATATACTCATTGTTAATGAGTTCATTGTTATTTCAAGTTCACAATACAGTGGTTGATGTAAAATTATACAGATTACTTCCAGGCCTCGAATTTGCTTGGCTGAGCGGAGTTTCAAGAATCCAAAAGCACTGGTTTTCTCTTCAATAAGACAGGAAAATAGTGAGATTGATAATGGCAGTCGGAGAGTTATGTCAAATTCTCCCACAGCCAGAAACACCCACTAGTGTAAACTAGTTTTTTGTTATTTGATGCAAAGGTAATACCAAGTAAGCCTATAGTGTTATAAATGCATCAGTGGTTCAACCTTCGTTTTATGAAGGGATGAGAATACCTTTTGTGCTCAAAGGAAACAAAAATAACGACTTTATTCAACCATTTCTTCTTACCAGCTGTGTCAGACTTTGGAGCCACAGAGCCTGTGTTCTGATGGAAAGACATGAGGGTGAGTAATTAATGACACAATTTTAATATTTGGGTGCAATATCCCTTTAACAACTGAATAGTTAAATATAAATGCACTTAGATGTAATATATACACATGTATATTAAAGTATGGTAGTTTATACATTTTATTTACAGAATTATATCATTATACCTTCTAATATGCACTCCTGTTGTATCGTCTGTGTGCACATTTTGTCAAGTGAAGTAATTTTAACAGTATCCCGTATAGGCCATGCTCAGAGAGTAGGCAGCGGTGACTGGGGATGTAGAGTGAAGCTGTCAGAGAAAACGCAGCATGTTTGCACATTACAGACTGTCACAAAGCGTCTTGGTGGGGATCCGTTTCTGCAGATTACGATATGCCATTAGTGGCAACAAACGTTTTCGAGTAAGTCGTTGCATTATTCACTCACTCAAGCATTAGGTTCAGTGCACTGAGCAACACATATTTGGGAATGTCGTTTGAGGGTGAAATATTTCCCCATGCAGATTTTGCAACAGATTCGAGTTGGTCACACATTTGCAGCATTGACTGATAGAAACCAGTGTTGCCAAGTCCGTGGGTTTCCTGTTGAATCGGGCTACTTTAACACTTACTGCGGGTTGTTTTTCATGTCCGCGGGTTTAAGTGACCCCAATAACATGATATTAAGCCCCTAAAATGCTAATTTTACCAGGGGAACCCCGCCAAAAACATATATTACCCCCGGAATGCGATTTTTACCGGGGGACCCACCTCGAAACACGATTGGGCTAGTTTTGAGTAGCAATTGGGCGGGTTTTGTTGTGAAAACCTGGCAACCCTGGTAGAAACCTGCTTGTATCGAAAGTGACTTCTGTGTAAGTTGTGCTTCATACATTGCTATAAATAATAGACCTTTTTTGCCCAACAAAAATTAACTTACATGCTCACACTTTTGTTTTGTTAACATGGCATTGTAAGAAAAGCAGCCTAGAATAAACACATTTTTAATCATTTAAATTTTACAAGTTGGACTCCACCATACTGACACCAACTTGAAATCCGTCCCCAAGATTTCAAATCAATCTTAGGCCAAGCCCCCCAAAACCCTCCTATCTGATAAAGCAGTGATAGTGCCAGGACCTGACAAATGATGTACAGCCTGCTGTCTGCAGGAACATATTGGATTTTCAGGCCTGCTGATTTGCTGAGAGATTGAGCCCAAACCCCCACTTTCATCCCCCTTGTGGCTTCCTAAAGGAGACCTTAGGGAATTCAGCTTTTTTTAGTGGATTCATTGTTGCAATTAAAAATAATGCCAGGAGCCCCTTGAGGAATCTCAGAATAAGTGTGTGCACGTGTGTGTATGCGCTTGTGCCTCACTAGGAAAAGGGCCCAGCCCCCCAATCACAGCTGTGCTCCATGGACACAAACTAGCGGCGAGCGACAGGGGCTTAAAAATCCAACAACACTAATCAGCAAATTGATTACAGGACGTTTCTTCTTTCAGCGGGGCTTACAGCACCTAACACACAATCAAGGCCAGACTTATCCTGCATTGACAACACCGCACACCAGCAGATGAGGGTAAAAGAGGGCTGCAGCTGCTACCATTTCACACTAAATGACCGTATGTGTGTGTGGAAAAACATCCATCATGTTGTTTCAATTTACAGTCTGTGGTTGCTTGTAAAACAGACAGTGAATTAGTAATCATTCTGTTACGCTGACAAATGACAGATCTGCAAGCTCGTATCAAAACTATGCCGTTTCATATACACAAACGGGTTTCTGAAAACACTAACACAATTGAAAAATGTATAGTAATTCCAATAAATCCTTGTTTTGAAGTTCAGGGTTCTTCAAAACAACACATGATGTGTTGCTGGGGAATCCCACTCCCACCCTCCCAAAAACAAAAAACAACTGGATTTAAGGATTTTCTTACCCGGGGTGCTTATTCCTCGCTTGGTATTACATCCTCTGGGATTAACATTTCTATTACTAAATGTGAAAAGCAGTAAGAGAGACAGTAATCATAGATCAAGAGAGTGAACCCCCCCACCGAAAGGCTCGTGCAAAACAAAGGGAATAGAAAAAAAAATGGTTGCACGTGATTTAGGTATGTGACATTCAGCTCGGAGAAATTCCCCTGAGGGGTGTTTGTCTTAAAAGGATCACTCGTTATTTCGTGTCATATAAAACATCCATTGATATGTACACACATTCTCGGAGGTTCATTAGCGTCAGTCACAATTCCAGTGAAGACAGTCTCAGCCCAGATGTTACTATGGTACTGCATTAAAAACAAACCCATACAGCGCTTCGGATTTAATCAGATTTTATCCTTCACTTATTCCACATTCTTCTGTGATCGTACAGTGCATCGGCTCTAATGAAAACACATCAATCCAACTGAGAAAGGCATGTTTCGACTGAAAATTATATTAAAGATTAGATGGATTGGTGTGGAGCCATTATAAAAAGTAGGTAAAATAGTCATAATACATAATACTACATAATCATTGAAATGAGTCGGGACCAGCCTTTTGGGGCGAATCTCTCAAAAGCCTGAAATATCTGGGTCACATTTCACCACAAAATCATTAGGAGAAAAAAAGAAATGATACTTTGCATAAAGAAAATGAAGCCGACATTTCAGACAATTAAGATGTTTGGCATATAGGCAAATTTTACCCTCAAATTCTCATTCAGATTTTACTTTGTTGATATCATTATATGATTATTATCGTAATACAGTATTTTTATTTTTTTTAAACTGCTTTTAAAAAAAAAACTAAAATCAGCATAAATTAAGGCGAGCTATACTTTTTTTTTTAATTTAAGTAATATACATATATAGTATACTTTGTAATTTTAATAATAATAATAATAATAATAATAAATATATATACACTGTATATATATATAATTAAAATTAAAAAGTATATTATATATGTAATAATTTTTGTTGGGGAAAAAAAAATAAAAAATATGCCATCTGAAATTGTCATGTCTAGGTTCAGTAATTTCACTTTAATGGCAATGAACAGGTTCTTTTCATTGCAATTAAAGTGAAATAACTGAACATAAATACAGGAGCCTGAGAAAAAATGCTAATTTTAGAAGAAAAGTTCCGATAGCACTTGGAGGCTTTTGCATCTAAACTCTTCATATAGTTCTTTTTTTTTGTTCTCACATTATGGTACTGTAAATGGGAATCTTTTTGCATTATGGTAATGAGAATTTTGGAGGGAAATGTGAAATGTATGTACTTAATAGTCCTTTTTCTTTAAGCACAACATATTTTTGTATTTCTTTTCATTTTGGAGTGAAATATGACTGGACATTTTTGGACAGGTTTTGCGAGAGGTTCACCCTGTGACATATCTAATGCTATAGTGCTGCACACCAACAGTTGTGGTTTCTCCTGTGCTTCAGGTCTTCTGATGGGAGAGTAGCGTCTTATTTGCAGTTGAGGAGCTGGCGAGAGTGTGTGTGAACAGCCTCTACGAACGCGCCCACATTTTCTGGGTCCATATCGGGGTACAGACCGTGACCCAGATTAGCGATGTAGCCCTTGGTGCCAAAGCCCTCCAACATCCTCTTCACAATCTCTGATATTCGCTCCTGATCACACATAAATGAAAAGAAGTGTTTGTGTTGGATATCATACATCAGGTCAAAATCTATGAGCTACGGTTTTTCAAACACCCCCATAACTTCTGAAACGATGGTGGAAAAAATGTATTTCGGAGGCATTGAGACAATGCTATGAAAGCCATGCTTGTAATGAACGAGCAATGAAAGCCAAAGGCGGCTCTGTGTGGAAAACAGCTGCTCTTACGGCTCATATTTCCAGCAGGGCCTAAATTTGTAAAGACAAAATGGCCTCTTTATTTTTAAATGGACTAACCAGAAGTAAAGTAATGCTTTTGAAGCACAAAACACTTCTATACAGCGTAGACTAAACTGAAGTGATGCAGAGAACTGGTTGGGTTTCAAAGGATCCATGATTCTGTTGTGAGCTGTTTCTTTCCTCACCTTTGTGGAGTATAGAGCGCAGGGATCCATGTTGCCTTGCAAACTAACTTTTCCTCCAGTCCTGATACTGAAAAGCACAAACATAACATAAAAATATATATAAAGAACAGTTCTTACACTGAGAAACAGTCAAACATCACACCAGCCAAAGGTTTGAAAAAGTTTCTCATGATCTTAAAAAAAATTAGCTAAAAGTTACTTTAAATATACCTGTGGTTCTGTATGGACCTCTTTACAAAACTACATTTTTAATCAATTAACTTTTTATTTAGAAATGGATTAATTGAACCAGATAGTGTAAGAAGAGCAGCCACTATTTGAATGGGAGTGTTTAATCTAAAATAGGTTTAAAAAAAAAAAACAACAACAACAAAAGCTATTTAATTTGTTTAGGACAGCAACTATACAATTCCCATAATTCCATTGGTTGATGACTCTATTCTATTCTATTATTAAAATGTATTTTAAATTGTATATGAAATGTATAAAGAATAGTTGTTTGTCCAAATCTTTGACTAGTACTTTATGTACATACACACAGTGCCTTAATGGACTATTCATACTCAACCAAACCCTTTCATTCTAGTCGATTAGAAATCCTATATTGACATTTGGCGGTTTCTGATATTTCTGTTTTTAAATTTATAAAATGGAGTTTCACCTGTATTATTTGTTTTTAGTATTATTTTTGTTATTTGATTTTATTTATTTTTTATTTTTTTTGTACAGCACTGTGATCAATTATTAGTATTGTGTGTATTATTATGTGCTTTATAAATAAATTGGAATTGAATCGAGAGGTGGTATAAGAATTATGCTGTAAAAGTGGTTTTAATCAGCAGAATTGGGCATCTTATTTTTATTAAAAGAAAGAATGGATGGTCCAAATACATACAGTAAAAGACAATCCATTTAAAAAAAAAGTGAAACTTGATCACTTGCGATCCTAAAAACAGGGCTAAAGAACAAAAAGGAAAATGTCTTATAATGGACCAGCCAAAGCCCTGATCTCACTCCAACTGTGACTCTATTTGAAATCTAATAAACCTGACCAATCTGGAGCAAATCTGCCTGAAAGAAGAGGCCAAAAATCACACCTATACAAATGTGAGTTTCAATTCTTTGAAATAAAACTATCAAGGAACAAACCTGCAGTAAAAGATCAGGAAGCGAGACTTGCTTATGAGTGTGAATACTTTTGCAAGGCGCTGTCTGAATAGAACACTGAAATCAGAAAAACTCACATCTAAGCTGCATCACATCTCAGTGACTGACCGTGCTGAACGCGGATCTATGGTCCAGTCGAGACCCACCACTTCATAACCAGACTCAGAGAGGTCCTCAAGCCCATAATGACCATCTTTAGCAAAAACAATCTGAACATGAAACAGAAAAGACAAAAGTTATAGAGGAGCTGAGGGATCACTGAAGGAGATTCTCGGTGGAAACTTTCAAAAGAGATGCCTGCAAGAAAACCTGACCTGATACTGACAACTAGTGGCAAATCATGTTATTACAAGTGTGCATGTTTACTGTAGTGTGCATAGAGTAACATTGCAGGTGTCTGGATACTTGTGCTCAAAAAGAAAACGTTAGCACTATTTAATCATTTTCATTATTAAGTCAATAAAAACATAATGCTTAACAGCTAAATAGTTTGATTACGGTTTACTATGAATACATGGAAATATATCAATGTATTATGGGCATTTCTAACTATCTGAATGAACATTAACTATTGTTATTATATAATAATTAAAATAATAATATAACCCTCTCATATCACTGTAGTTTCACAGTCCCTTGCTTTCAGCTCAGCTCTAGTCTTAAAGGAACACTCCACATTGCCTGAAAATAGTCCCCAGCTAGGTAACTTCCAACGTGACCGGCACTAAGTTTGTGTAATATCTTAACTATCTTCTGAATAGCCACTTCCTAGCCATATCGGCCTACAAAATCACAACTTTTCATTTTCCGTCGGTCTTAGTACACGATGTAACTACAGAAGAGTCAAGTTAAATAGGAAAAATATAGAAACTCTTCAGTCATTTTTGAGCGAGATGCTAACGGTCTAATCATATTCAATGATCTATGCTAAGCTAAGCTAAAAGTGCTACCGCCAGACCCGGAGATCGGCTGAATGGATTCGAAAATGGTAAAACTCAACTGTTTAACTCTAGGGGAGTTGTAAAATGAGCCTATTTTCAAAAAAAGTGGTGTGTTCCTTTAAAGATAAATTAATAAATTGCAGCACTTCTCATTCCTAGTAAAAAAAGTTACATATTTCAAATACATTTATTTCATACTAAGTATAGTTCAAATCTATTAACATATTTACTGACAGATAACTCGAGACTTACTGATATAAAAATCCTAATTAAACTTTACTTGGCATATTACTTGTGCACAATGCACTTTTCTTAATATGAATGTGTTTTAATGTCACTATTGATGCGGATTGTATGATCTTTGAATAATATATTTGAAATGCTAAATATTTAAAGTGTACCTGAACTATACTTGCAATAGTTCCACTTTAGCACAATCAAATAAACTAAGTATATCTTTAATTGTACAATTTAGCAGACTTTAATTATACCAGTTTAGTATGCTAAAAGTACAATTGCAGGACATTTTATTAAGTACATAAATAAAAAAAAGCTTATTTGTAGTATACTTGGCACAAAATAAATGTATTTCAAATACATTTAAATATATTTTTCACTAGGGATGTTACTGACACCTTGGGATGAATCACTTACAGTATGTTGCTGTTTTCCACATTTCAATCACATATTAATAAAGTTAAGTGTTACTTAGTAAATCATAGTTAAAGCTAAAGAGAGATTAAAACGTCAAACTCTATTTACCATAGGCACATTGTCCAAACCAGATTCTTTGATCTTGTCTTTAACACGGCGAGCAATGTCTCTCAGATATGGCAGAGAAAACTCTTTAAACTCCACTGGGCCCAAACAACCAGTATGAGACTCGAAAACCTGCAGAGCCTAAACGAAAGACAAGATAAGGAAATTAGTGACAATTGACTGTATATTACATACATTCTGTGTCCATAAAAACTTTACAGAACATCAGATTTTTAAACCATTCTCCTCCGCGATCTCAATTCATTCGTTCTCTCACCTGAGCTCCAGCTTTCACCTGTCCCAGAAGATACTCCACTATGACGTCTGTTAGCTGGCTCAGGAATTTGTGGCTGGCCTCTGGATACCTGTAGAGCCAGCGTTTAGCCTTTGAGTGCGTCGTGGAGCCTCCTCCTTCAATCATGTAGGACATTAGAGTCCACTGCCATTCATAAGAGATACAAAAGATGATGATGATGGAGACCATTAATGTCCATTAGCATTTCAAAGTTTGTTTCTGAAAGTAGTTTTTGCTCAGCAAGGCTGCATTTATTTGACACAATACAGTAAAAACAGTATACTATTACCATTCAAAAGAGCTGTTTTATATTTTAATATATTTTAAAATATAATTAATTCCTGTGATGGCAAATCAGAATTTTCAGCATCATTACTCCAGTCTTCACTGTCACATAATTCTTCAGAAATAATTGTAATATGCTGATTTGGTGCTCAAGAAACATTTCATATTATTACCAATGTTAAATAGTTATTATTATTTTGTGGAAACCACGATACATATTTGCCAAGATTCTTTGATGAACACAAAGTTCAAAAGGAGAGCATTTATTTGAAATAAAAATTTAATTGAATGCATTCTTGCTGAATAAACGTAATTTCTTTCAAAATAAATAAATACAAATCTTACTGCCCCTAAACTTTTGAATGGAAGTGTTTATAGATCATATGTGACCCTGGACCACAAAACCAGTCATAAGGGTCAATTTCTCGAAATTGAGATTTCTACATCATCTGAAAGCTGAATAAATAAGCTTTCCATTGATGTGTAGTTTGTTAGGATAGGACAATATTTGGCTGAGATACAACTATTTGAAAATTTGGAATCTGAGGGTGCAAAAAAATAAAAATATTGAGAAAATCGCCTTTAAATTTGTCCAGATGAAGTTCTTAGCAATGGCCTATTACTAATCAAAAATTAAGTTTTGATATATTTACGGTAGGAAATTTACAAAATATCTTCATGGAACATGATATTTACTTAATATCCTAATGATTTTTGGCATAAAAGAAAAATCTATAATTTTGACCCATACAATGTTTTTTTGGCTATTGCTACAAATATACCCGTGCTACTTATGACTGGTTTTGTGGTCCAGGGTCACATATTAATAATATGCTGTTGGCAGCAGTTTAAATGATCAATTTTGCAAAACAGCCATATTGTTTTGTTACTGTCAAACATCTAAACATTTGCTTCCATTTAGGTTCCAATAGAATTCTAAACAATTTATGTTTTGATTTGTTATCCTCAAACATCTTGTGCATTTTTAAAGCAGTATCTTTAGTCATGTGAGGATTGTTGCTTGGTTTTCTCACCGGAGCTCCAGTGAAGCCGATGAGAGGAACTTTTCCCTCTATTCTGTGTCGTGTCAGTGTGATGGCTTTAAACACGTAGTCGAGTTCAGACGACACGTCCACTTTAGTCTTTAGTCTCTGCAGATCTTCAGGCTCCTTCAGTGGTTCTGGGAATGTGGGGCCTTTTCCTGGACTCATCTGAACCTCCATTCCCATGGCCTGGACATACACATTTTATATGTAAATAGACATCATATTCTTTGGTAATTCGGTAAATCAGAGGTCAAATTATGACCCTCGTTCACCTGAGGGACCACCAAGATGTCAGAGAAGATGATGGCAGCATCAAATGGGAATCGTCTGAGTGGCTAAAACAGAAAATGGAGACTGTTTTAAAAGTCAATATGTTATAAGAAGCAGGTAAGAGTGAAGGTGCTCAGCGGTGCTGACCTGTAGCGTAAGCTCACAGCAAGCTTCAGGAGAGCGGCATGTCTCAAAGAAATCCTTCCCTGCCCTCAATTCCCTGAACTCTGTAAATAGAGCCACAGAGACACTAGATGGTAAATACACTGCATACTGAATAAAAAAAGAACAGCTTCATGGTAAATGATCACATTTAGCACATAAGATTGGTACATACCTGACAGATAGCGGCCAGCCTGTCTCATACACCACACTGGAATGTGCTCAATCTCTTCTCCTCGAGCGGCTCTCAGGAATGTGTCATTCTTCAGCTCTGGAAAGTCTTTGGGGCTGGGATGGAAAACAGCCATCAAAATCTCTCAATAACTCTTTTACACAACATTACTTTTCACTAATTTTCATGCATCATTTGTACTCAGAAGCCCCTCCCTTTGCTTGAGATGATCAGGTTTCACAGATGTGTTAAGCAGCAAGTGAAGAGAGTAGATAAGGGCTTCTGAGATCAGGGGACTAACGGTTTACGCTTTCTTCACAGCTTGATAAGCATTTGTGCTGAGAGAGCCACAAAAAACACACCCTGTTGTCTGCAATACAAAGCCATGCAGATAAACACTAGCATTCAAATG
The DNA here is from genome assembly GCF_001515605.1 of Sinocyclocheilus anshuiensis. Taxonomy (NCBI): domain Eukaryota; kingdom Metazoa; phylum Chordata; class Actinopteri; order Cypriniformes; family Cyprinidae; genus Sinocyclocheilus; species Sinocyclocheilus anshuiensis. The sequence continues at coordinate 165,944 of NW_015557685.1, read as the reverse complement.
TTGTCAGTGGTCAGTATGTTTTTTCTTTTGTTTGGGACTAACGGTTTACGCTTTCTTCACAGCTTGATAAGCATTTGTGCTGAGAGAGCCACAAAAAACACACCCTGTTGTCTACAATACAAAGCCATGCAGATAAACACTAGCATTCAAATGTTGTCAGTGGTCAGTATGTTTTTTCTTTTGTTATTTTGAAAGAATATAATAGTTTTATTCAGGAAAGATGACCAAAACAGTGTATATGTTTGCATTGTTGCAAAATAATTATATTCCAAGTAAATGCATTTCTTTTGAACTCTATTCTTTAAAGAATCTGTAAAAATGTTTTCAACAGTTTTCAACTGTGATAATAAAAAAGTTTGAACAGTAGTGTATGTCATGTGTATTGAAATGTAAATATATAATTACATAAATAGACAATCGAGTATGAGTGGTCAAAAAACATTATATTAATGATTTGTGACCCTGGACTACAAAACCAGTCATAAGTAGCATTGGTATATTTGTAGCAATAGCCAAGAACACATTGTATGGGTCAAAATTATCGATTTTTCTTTTATGCCAAAAATCATTAGGATATTAAGTAAAGATCATGTTCCAAGAAGATATTTTGTAATTTTCCTACCATAAATACATCAAAACTTAATTTCTGATTAGTAATATGCATTGCCAAGAACTTCATTTGGACAATTTTCTCAATATTTTGATTTTTTTGCACCCTCAGATTCCAGATTTTCAAATAGTTATATCTCAGCCAAATATTGTCCTATCCTAACAATATCCATACATCAACAGAACATCAAAACTGATTTTGTGGTCCAGGGTCACATTTGATAATGATACCCTATATTACTATTCATTATTGTATTATCAATACCGAGATGTTCTTTGGTTATAAAATAATAGAACATATTTTGTGATTTAATTAAAGACATTTATCAGTAAACTTATTATTGCAATTCTTCTTTTTTTTTTTTGTATCTGACATTTGAACACTTAAATTAGACAGCTGAGGGATATGAGTTTCCCACAGTTTAGTTACTAAACTACTACTTTTCTCACAATAGCTACTACCTACTTTGTATTACCTGCCTGTATAATCGATAGATGCTTTATAAACGAACGTTTTTATCTTGTCAGTGAGTTGATCCGGTTCAACAACAACACATATAATGAAATCATTATAACACGCTAATCAGCATTCATTCATCATTAACTTACAGAATCAGACTGTCCTTATCCATTGCTGCCAGCTTCAAAGAAGAGTTGAATGAGAGTTTGCAGGCTTGACAAGGTGTTTTACTCTGTCTCTGACCGACACTGTGTTGTAACCATAAACTGTATAACGGTTGTAACAAATGAACAAAGTCACGCCTCCAATCTGAAGGGCGCGGCCATCTTGAAATGGTCACATGACCATAAATGGGCGGGACTTACAGTGGACGGGAATTTAAGGGATATTTCAGCCAAAAATTAAAACCCTGTAATCATTTACTCACCCTCAAGTTGTTACAAACCGGTATTCATTTAATTCTTCTGCTGAACACAAAAGAAGATATTTAAAAAATTCAGGTAACCAAACAGTTTCTGGTCTCTATTTTTTTTCCATACAATTAGCTGCTCAGTGGCTACCAAACTATTTGGTTACCACATTCTTCAAAATGTCTTCTTTTCTGTTCACCAGAAGAAAGAAACTCATACAGGTTTGGAACAACTTAAGTGTGAGTAAATGATCACAGCATTTTCATTTTTGGGTGAACTATCCCTTTAAAGAAGACTACTTTCGGTAATTTCCTAAGTTTTGGTAGTGTAGTATTTTATGGCCCAGAGAACTGTTTTATCAATCACAAAAGATTCACTTTATTAGGTTTCTAGATAATGTACAAATGTACAAAATATTTTAAATATACAAAGCATTTAATTCTTAAAGCTAATCACAAGGCAATTTAAACTCTTAATTACAAAATATTGCCCTGTTACTGTTAATTATAGTAACATTATCAATGTTATTAAAATACGTAATACAAAAAATAAATGTCAAGATCACACTCTCTTTACAGTGGTTTACAGTGCATGGATTTCATTAGTCGTTATTTTAATTCAAACCAGAGGTTTTCGAAAAGAACCCAAGAACCTCCAAATATCCTTTTTGAGTTACCCTCTTACTAAAATATATAGGCAGCTGCTTAATGTCATTTATAAATTATTCACATCCTTTTAAGAAAATGTGTGATAGTTTAAAGACAAGTGTTTTACAATGTTAAAATGTATTGGTATAGCTCTTTTTACAATAAATATCCTTCCAAAACAGCTTTACAGTTAACTTCGAGAGCCCTAAAAGTAAAATCTTGTATTTTCTCTGAATTTATTTGCAGATAGCGGCCCCCAGACTCCAGTTTGCAAACCCCTCATTTAAAAAAAAGAAAAGAAAAGAAATGTTTTGATGTGTAAAAATAACAATGAAACTTTGGTAGGGTACGTTGAAACATAAAAAGTATTTACAAATTGAAATGCAGCCATTGAAATCTGAATGAGAAGAGCAAAAGTAGCAAATAGGTTGTTAAAACTTCAATTTGAAGCAGAAATAGAAAATCTGAACCTTGCTTACACATAAGTAAGCAGATTGATCCCATTATTAGTCACATATTAGCACATTGATTCATAGATAAATCACAGATCTTTTGATCATCTTGAAACAGTACAAAAATATGATGGATGATCTCGCATCCTCATGGCTGCTGCTGGTACTGGCCCTCGGTGGCTGTGTAGAAGTCATCTAGTACACTCTGAATATAGTCAAACGTGGGCCGGTCGTCTGGTTTACTCTTCCAGCACGAGGTCATGATCTCATAAAGTTCAGTGGGACAGTTTTCAGGACGGGGCATCCGGTAACCTCTCTGAACAGAGCTCATGACTTCACTGTTACTCATGCCTGAAGGTAAGAAAAAGAAGGAAGTGAAAGGGTAAGTGGACTGATAAAGAGACAGAGAAAAACTGAGTAATAAATGTCACGCAGAGTCTTTTCAGAAAGGTATTTTTGTCAGTGTTTAAGACAAGATGCCAAAGGTGTCGTAACTCATTTGAACTAATACAGTAGTCAACATTTGAAGAGGATCACAAAAGTTCATCAAAGTTGTCCTAAGACAAGAACGCATTATGGTTTTAGGTTTTAGGACAACTTTGATGAAAGGTTTTGATCCACTTTAAAACGTTGACTAGTGTAGATATCACCACACTTTACTAGTTTTGTTTTGTTTGTTTAAATATGCAAATAGTACATTATCTAATTAAATATGTAAATATCCACTCATTTGCATACATGTTTATAAAATGTTATGTGATCAGGTGAATGATGTATAAACAAACCTCTCCATAAACCTTCAGAATACATATAGAAGTGAAACTGTAAAGTTTGGTTTACACTGCCGATCAAAAGTTTGGGATCAGGAAGATTTTTCATGTTTTTTTTAAGGAGTCTCTTATGCTCATCAAGGCTTTATTTATTTGATTAAAAATACAGAAAAAACTGTAATATTGCCAAAATATTATTTCAATTTCTAATTTTGGTTTCTTATTTTAATATACTGTCAAAATACAATTTATTTCTGTGACGCAGCGCTGAATTTTCATCAGCCATTACTCCAGTCTTCGGTGTCACATGATCCTTCAGAAATCATTCTAATATCACTGATTTATTATCAGTGTTGAAACTGTTGTGCTGCTTAATATTTTTTTGGAACCTGTGATACTTTTTTCTTTGATTCTTTGATGAATAAAAAGTTGAAAAGAACAGCGTTTATTCAAAATATAAATATTTTCTAATAATATAAGCCTTTTCTATCACTTTTTATTCATTTAACACATCCATGCTGAATAAAAGTATTAAATTCTTAAAAAAGAAAGAAAGAAAGAAAGAAAGGAGAAAAAATGGACTGACCTCAAACTTTTGAATAGTAGTGTATATTGTAATTTCTATTTTGAATAAACACTGTTCTTTTGAACTTTTCATTTATCAAAGAATCCTGAAAAAAAAGTATCACAGGTCCCAAAAAATATTAAGCAGCCCAACTGTTTCCAAAATTGATTATAAATCAGCATATTAAAATGATTTCTGAAGGATCATGTGACACTGAAGACTGGCGTAATGATGCTGAAAATTAAGCTTTGCTTCACAGGAATAAATGACATTTTAAAGTATATTAAACAGAAAACTGTTCTTTTAAATTGCAATAATATTTTACGAAATTAGAGGGTTTTTTTCTGTATTTTTGATCAAATAGATACAGCCTTGATGAAGAATCTCCAACTTTTGAATGGCGGTGTATGTAAGTGCGACTGAAGTAAAGATTTCTGGCACAGTGCAATAAATTAGACAATTAAATGTGCACTTTGGATGTTTTCTTTACACTAGTCTAAAAGAAGACACGTTATGAGAGCAAAAACAAAAAGTGCAAAATAGTGTCTTGCCTTAATTTAGCTTAATATAGAGCTGAATATATTTCTCGGGATACCAGTCATTATTTTTACAATTACATTTGGTAACATATGCATCAATTGACCGAAACTAAAATACTTAAATGTATCTAACACAATTTGACCAGTAGATGTCAACAAAGTCCTGACAAAATAATCAGTTTTGTTATCTTCACTCCATTGCAGCTTTCTCTTGGAGTAATGCTGATACCTCCAAATAAAACCGGAATGCTTTATTTAAACTCAAATGCAATCAAGGTGCCATTATCTCAATTATATTACCTGGATACGGATTTTTCCCGTATGTTATAATCTCATACAGGAGAACCCCAAAGGACCACATATCGGATTTGATGGTGAAAGAACCGTAGTTGATGGCCTCGGGTGCCGTCCATTTAATAGGAAATTTTGCTCCTGAGACACAGAACACACAAAATTCACACAGATCAGTCAGGTCTGCTAATGCAGGAAAACTATCACAATATCAGTATGCATAACAGCCTCAGCAGGCACAGTCTGGAGAGGCGTCTGACATAGTAATGCTGTAGAAAAGGACTTGTCCATTCAATATGCTGCTAAAGCACTGAAAGGTGTCACAAACTCACCTTCTCTGGCTGTGTATTGGTCATCCTCAATCACTCTGGCCAGGCCAAAATCAGCTATTTTGCACAACAGGCTATCTGAAACCAGCACATTAGCTGCCCTCAGGTCTCGGTGGATATAATTCTTCTTCTCAATGTAGGCCATACCTTCAGCTATCTGCAGAGACACACACAAACTCAGCATCACTGACAGAAACAAACATACACTCAGTTTGGGTCAGTAAGATTTTTTAAAAACACTGCCACAGTAAAACCTACACAGTACACTGACACATTAAATTGAACGTATATGACACTAAAGACGTTTGTAATGTTACAAAAGATTTATATTTCAAATTATTGCCCTCTTTTGAACTTTCTATTCATCGAAGAATCCTGAAAAAGTTTTCAGAAAAATAGTAAGCAGCACAACTGTTTTCAACATTGATAATATTAAGAAATAAGGCAACAAACTAGCATATTAGATTTGATCATGTGACACTGAAGACTGGAGTAATGGCTGCTGAAAATTCAGCTTTGCCATTGTAGGAATAAATTACATTTTAAAATATATTAAAATAGGAAAAAAAAAAGTTATTTGAAATTATAATAATTATAACAATATTTTTATATAAATATAATAATTTATAAATATATATTATTATAATATATATTATAACAATATTTTACAATATTTTTGATCAAATAAATGCAGCTTTGGTGAGCATAAGAGATTTCTTACAACCCAAACTTTTGAACAGTACTGCATACACACACACGCATGAGTACATAAATCAGGCCGTTAGTAGTCTAGATCACAGTAAATCAGCAGTTCATAGGGTTTTTCCACTTCAGAAGTGGGTGTAGTTGCATTTCTCATATAATTTTAACAGAGTAAAAGTTGCTTTAACAAAGGGAAAATGATGGTGTCTCACTTCCCCATTGGCATCCTCTTTCACTCTCTAAAACAGGATGTGCAATTTTACTATTTGATGCCGTTTCACCAGAAATCTGATTCTAGGCAATCTTAAAGTCCTAAAGACTCGCACTGAAAACAAATTTTCTTCCTTAGATTTAGTTTTTGTCTTTTGGATTGTCTTTTGAAGCAGTTAGTTATGACTGTAAATATTGTATGATGTCTATAATGCTTTAACCAGCCTTTTTTTTTCATTGGTTACCTCAGCATTATTATGGCTGTCACAAGATATAGAAATTCTAACTTAAACTTAGATTTGTAAATCTAATACGATTTTTAATTCCTGAGAAAACTACTGACTGACTGATTTTTCTTTGTTTTTAAATACGCACAGACAAAAGAATCGGTTCCTCTTTTTCTTCAGCTAATGGAAAAAGTGATGTCAGCCTCCTGACGCAAAAACCCGTAAAGTTACCCCAGAAACACGAAAATGGAGGGCTAAGAGAAGAGAAGGCTAATTCATGTCTTGAACCAATATTTTTTACCTGTGCAGAAAAATCTATTAGCTTCGGTAACTGTACTTTGCAGCCAGCTGCACTTTTCAAGAAATCCAATAAGCTTCCTGTAGAAGAAGAAACAAACCGTTATATAAATGTCACTAAGAATGCAATTTTCTTGCAACTGTAACTCATAGTTCTTAATCATTGAAAGAGTATTTCCTTTAGTATAGGGACCAATTTTCACTATTAACTAGTTGCTTACTAGCATGCGTATTATTAACATATTGGCTGTTTTGTACTTATAAAGCACATATTCTGCATTACCATATTCTACACCCCAAATCCTATGTAAAACCTAAACTTAACAACTACCTTAATAACTATCACTAAGCAGCAAATTAGGAGTTTATTGAGGCAAAAGCCATAGTTAATGGTTTGTTAATAGTAGGAATTGGACCTTAAAATAAAGTGTGACCAGTACTTCTTGTACCATTTGCCATGAATTCAGTGATGATGTAGATGGGCTCAGTTTTGGTGACGACAGCATAGAGGCGCACGAGTCTGTCGTGCTGTAAGGTTTTCATCAGGTTGGCCTCCTCTAGGAAAGCCTCCACTGACATTGTGCCTGGCTTCAGCGTTTTCACCGCCACTTTTGTGCTGTTATTATAGTAGGCTGCGAACAAAAAGAAACTGCAATTAAACCCATGGTTCTGTGCACTTCTCTATGGTTTTCAATAATCTTCCTGTTTCAACGCCACAGTCGCAGTCCAGCCACAAAACAATGAACTAAAGGCTGAGTCTAACACGAAACCTAGCGAGAAATGCAACCATGCAACAGAGAATTTATCAGTATAGATATAGGAACTGTCAGTTGGCCCTAAAAAACCTTTTATAGGAACCGACTCCTCCGAATCCTCACATTTTCTCACCAAGGATCTTATGCAACTCACTGCTATCTATAAACTACATTTCTCATAAGTGATGACACAGTGCCACTATGTGCAGGACTGTTACTGACCAGTGTTTTGCGTGTGCTCATCCCTTATTCCACTTAAATGCCATTTCCCTGTTCATTCAAAATTACAGACAACTTTCATATTAATTATCTGGACATGTGATGCCCAAATGTGCATCTTAGCCATTGAAATCTAATTAAAAAAAAAAGAATGAATTAGTCTAAAATTTTGTTGAGACGTAACAAAGTGGGGCACGCCAAACAGAAGGAAGTCTTTCCGTTGAGTGTGTTTCTGTCATCGTACGGACTTATAGTTGTGTTTAAGGTCTGGCAACGCTGTGCCAACAAGGTCACGGGGCGCCAAAGGAAACATCTTGGCCACGGGCGGTCGAGAGCCATTTGTATATTTGCGAAGACCGCTTCCTGCAATTCATCATGTCGGCTGAAA
>NW_015557685.1:152841-158054 GCF_001515605.1 Sinocyclocheilus anshuiensis | reverse complement strand
CACACACATATATATATATATATATATATAATAAAAATCATATAACAATACATTTATAAATGTATTAATATTTATTTATACATTAATAAATAAACATTTAATATTAAAGCACATTTTATTTATGCAGCTATAAAGTGTATTATGATTTATTTTTTAGCATCCTTGGAACTTACTGTGGTAATGTTTTATCATGCTGTTGATGTCACTGAATGTGATTTTTGGAGAGATGTAGTAGCCACCATTATCCAGAGATCTGATTTTATAATGTTTAACAACATCCAGCCCCTGAGCGTCCACATCTCTGATTGACAGTGAATAACTTCCTGTTCACAACAAAGCAGAATATGTTACACCACAAAGTTATATTACCACAAAAGACACTAGTAGACAGTAAACTGTGTGCACCTTTTGAGGTTTCACTTTCCCGTATGAGGTAAGACCCAGGTTTGTTAGCAGGCGCCAGCAGCTGTCTCTCTGCATCCTTCCGTGCGATATCTTTGAAGAACCATCTAAATTGTGTGCATGGTTAATCAAAATATACCAAGATGAAAAAAAAATAATAATAATAAAATAAATATATATATATATATATACACATATATAGTTACACGTGTACAGTAATTCATCATATTGAGCAGCACTCACTCTTCTGTCTCTATAGTGTCTGCTTCTGCAACATAGTTTGAAGGAATGAATCCTTCCTTTCTTGTGGTCAAAGACTTTGCCTTCCACCACTCTCCATGCCTGGAAAACAATATCACACTTCACATACAGCAACAACAACAACATGATAACAGGCAAAGAAAAATTCTAGATGATGACATTTACTTACTCTTCAAGAATCTTTAACTTCTCTCCTTTTTTAAAGCCCAGATCATCAGCATGAATGGCATCATACGGATACAAAGCAATGGCTATTTTTTCCTTTTCTGTATAAACATAAATAAATAAAAATTTTACAAAAAAAGTTTCAAAGCTACAAAAGCATAAGAATGTGGAATAACGCTCATCAGATCTACCTTCCATTTTTTGGAACACCTGACCAGGCAGGAGCCCGGGGCTCTGATTATTCTGTGAAATAAAACATTTCATATAATCATGATATAATCATGAAAACGTTTTAAAAGTATTCAAAACCCTTCTCTTTAGAGTCTATGAAAGTCAAAACATCAAATCACCCCATCACTACTCACTACTTACTATATGAGGCTTATAGGAGGTTGGATCTCTCACATATACAGTTAGGTCAGTACGTACTGGCTGGTGTTTGTTCCCTTCAAGCACACCTCCATTTTGGTCACCATCCAACTTGGATTTTTTACAACCCATGTTTCCTGCAAGAAGAAGGTTAACCATTGTCAGTTACTGAAATATGAACAGAAACTGGAATTAAATCAAAACAAACCACAACCATTAAATATTTTATGATACTATTACATCAAATTAACTCTACAGTGCATTACATAATAATACCTATGCAATAAGACTTACACAACTTTACATGTCACTGCTTATAGATAACTAAAATTGATACAAATGATGCAGAGAAGATTCCAGACCCATACTCTTTCCCTGAACACAGATATCAAGGATATTGCTTTTACATGGCAGATACAACACCAAAAATTATTTTATTTAAATATTTAATAATATTTATAAAAATAAAATCATACTACAATTAAATGAAAACATATTATGAATATTTATTAAATATATTTTTACATTTCTTTAATATACATGATTAAATATCTAATATTAATAATAATAATATTAAAGTATTATTCTTTATGACATTAAAGGGGCTGAATACATGTCAAACATTAAATTGATCTGTTAAAAACAATTAAAAGCTATAGTTTTAGTCTTTGAACTAAAATGAAAGTCAACAAAAAACACATTGCAATTCCTGTGGTACCTATACCAGCTAAGTCATAAAGAACTCTTTTTGACGTGTGCTTATCCAAGTAGGTCAGCTGAGGAGAAGCATCGAGTCACTCGGTATAAGATTGCCAGTACATTTTAAGAGGCATCATATGAATAACAATATGCCCTCAAAATAATAACGCACCCTCTCAACATGTTATAAGGAACACTTGCAGCTAGGAAAACCTACTGGAAGGTCAGGTGAACACATCAAAGCAATGCCCTGGTAATATAAACCATCTGCCAAGATGGTGCAGAGCTATTTAAGGTTAGAGTTTCATAAGGAAGAAACCAAGGAATTCCCCTGCTGAAAATATATCCGTTGCTTATTCTTACAGCTGAGTATTGGGGAGAAGTAATCATTTTCTCTTAAAATCAGGTTCATTGTAGGAGCCATAAATGCTGGATGTCAGCTTTACCAAAGCAACAACAACATGACTATGAGGAGGAAATGCATGTACCGTGAATCTCTTGGGCAAAGGCCTTTAAATAAACGAGCAGCAAACGCTGAATTACTTCATTTCCTTTTCTACAAGGTTAGAATTTGAACAACAATTAAAAACAGGTATAAAAATAGATAGATAGACAGATGGCAAAGTGAAGTTCTAAAATGAACCCAAAACTTGTTTTAAAAATGCTATTTAATTAAAAACAAAAATATATCCCATATTTCGACCTATCATTGCCCTCCCTCTGGGAAATTCTGACAAGATTGTTTGCCAATTCTTTCCACATCCTTTGGTATTTCAGGAAATGTTTAACACTGTTGCCATTTGACCAAAGTAGTCAGTTCCCAAAGTAGCCAGAAAAAACAAAAACCGTTTTCCTAGCCATGAATAAGTCTGAGTATAACATATCTCAACAAATTCCACAACAGATAATTCCATATCTCCCAAAGCAATAGACATGGTTCTGGTTATATTTAGCCTACAACCCCGATGTCAGAAGTAACAAGGAAGAAAGAGAGGTTAAAAAGTGAAAGGTGAAATTTTATTAAAGTTGGTTAAACGGCTAAACAACACCAGGCTGAAATGGTGTATGTGGCCATCCTGGACTCTACTGATGTGGCAGTATTTTTAAATGTCAGCAGGAAACTAACAAGGCTATAATGCTAGATTAATGTGAGAGCAAGCAGGCCACTGGGGCTGCACACTTCCTCCTCTGACCAGCGTCTCTAGGGCGTTCAGTAAGACAGGAAAGACAGAGACACACAAAAGACCTCTCAACTACTTCTGAGTTTCAGTCTCTAGTCTGTTTGTATGAGAATGCTATATGTGCCTTGTGATCATCTTGTTGAATGATGAAACCTAATCTAGGCTATTTAACTCTGGTTTTTGTAGCCTGCAGATACAGAAATTTGAGGCTGGAGGAAGGACAGGAGGTGAACAGGCCTAATTTCTGAGAACAAAATATTGAAAAGGGCGTCTCTTCAACAACTCGGGTCAAGTGTCATGGTGTAAAAACTCAGCATCTTTAGCTAAAAATAAAATGGGAAGCATGTCGTGAGAATACTGCTGACCTTTAAGTAAAGTTGATATATTTTACGTGTTATTTTCATGCAAGACACAAACTGTAAAATGGAAAATGCAATATTTGAAAGAAAAACAGCGTTGTCCTAATGTAATTTTAACGGTTAAGTCTCATGATGACAACATATATTTCCCAACAATGTTTAATTTTACTATCAACTTTGTTGCTGTTTTAGGAGATGTTTTTTTTCCCCCTAAAATTCCTTAGGATAAATAAAAATATATTCAAATGAGATAACTCTGTTATGAGTTCAAATCTCCGACACGTAGCCTTATAAAATCTTAAAATTAAAATCCGAGCACAGTTTGAGACATTTTGGAGATCCTGTCTGAAACTCTAGGAGACTATTACTAAAGTCTTTTTCTTTAGAGACAAATCGGAGACTTTTTGCAGTTGAGGAAAGACGATTGCGATATTAAGGAGATCTCATTTTAGTGATTTCTTTTTCCAGTGGGAAATGTGATTTGTAATGTCGTGCGTGATCTTTCTAAAACTCACTCCGAGAAATTAAAGCGATCATGTAAAATTCGTGAGTTAATAATTATTCAGATTTTATAGCCAGTCTATAACTTAGTAGGGAAATGATTCAAGGCTAACCGGCTTTTTCTATTTTGGCAGCTGGGAGTTTCCATCACAACACATTCACATAGCGTTGAATCAAAATTGAAACATGTCTATATTAGAAAGAATAGCAAATATACGGAGGAAAACTTTGTTGACATTGATACATATGCAAGTAAACGTTACATTACTGATATGTACTTTAACACCATTACAACAGACTATACGAAATCATTTAAAACAGATAAGAAGTCTACCTACCTGTCAAATGTCAGAAAAAGTGGTTAACTCTCATTTAAAAGGAAAAGTTTCTGAGCGAAATAAGCGTCGAGAGCGCGCGCTGTTACTCTCATTGACGCGACACACACACAAACACAGAATGAGGAACCTTAGACTGGACGCCTGCTGCTTTTACTGCTCTTTCAACTTCCTGGTACAATATTTACCATGTTGATTAGAGTTCTGTTTTATTTGTTTGCATAAAACCGCAGTGCCATTACGCTTGTCAAGTGTCAACTCTGTGTGGTATTTGGGGGGGAAAGTATATCGGTATAATCTCACATGATGTGGTAGGAACATAGCCTACGCTTTCATTACATTCACGGTTGTGACAAATTTAATAGACGTTTGTAAAACCTGCGGAATAGTTAGAAATACATGTATATAAACGAGTAATCAATATTAAAATATTTCTAAATATAATAAATTCAAATATTTTTATCGATACAAACATTATACAGCACTGTGAGACAGACAGACAGACAGACACAGATAGATAGATAGATAGATAGATTTTTTTTTCAATTTTAAAACTTCCTTAGTTTCTTCAAATCAACTTTAATAGATAAATAACGCTGGGGGAAAAAACAGATCTAGATTAAAATAAACATTATACTAGCAGCATCACAAAAACACATAAAATGTACATTTTATTTAAAATTCATCATCAATGGCTTTACAAAACAGATAAGGTGTACCAGTACAATTTAAGTGCAGTAAGTACAGCTAACATAAATGCCTGTCAAAGGTCTTAAAAGGTTTTATGTTTTTGACTTAATTAAGTTGCCAAAGTATGCAGTAATCGTTTTCAGTTTGTTGTTCAGAAAGTTCTGCTCCACTTCCACCTTCCCACCTGGGCCGGCGAGCGACGCGATCTGCACAGAGTGAAAGAAGAGAAAGAGGAAGGGGAGGAAAAAAAA
>NW_015557685.1:118858-149548 GCF_001515605.1 Sinocyclocheilus anshuiensis | reverse complement strand
AACAAGGCTATAATGCTAGATTAATGTGAGAGCAAGCAGGCCACTGGGGCTGCACACTTCCTCCTCTGACCAGCGTCTCTAGGGCGTTCAGTAAGACAGGAAAGACAGAGACACACAAAAGACCTCTCAACTACTTCTGAGTTTCAGTCTCTAGTCTGTTTGTATGAGAATGCTATATGTGCCTTGTGATCATCTTGTTGAATGATGAAACCTAATCTAGGCTATTTAACTCTGGTTTTTGTAGCCTGCAGATACAGAAATTTGAGGCTGGAGGAAGGACAGGAGGTGAACAGGCCTAATTTCTGAGAACAAAATATTGAAAAGGGCGTCTCTTCAACAACTCGGGTCAAGTGTCATGGTGTAAAAACTTAGCATCTTTAGCTAAAAATAAAATGGGAAGCATGTCGTGAGAATACTGCTGACCTTTAAGTAAAGTTGATATATTTTACGTGTTATTTTCATGCAAGACACAAACTGTAAAATGGAAAATGCAATATTTGAAAGAAAAACAGCGTTGTCCTAATGTAATTTTAACGGTTAAGTCTCATGATGACAACATATATTTCCCAACAATGTTTAATTTTACTATCAACTTTGTTGCTGTTTTAGGAGATGTTTTTTTTCCCCCTAAAATTCCTTAGGATAAATAAAAATATATTCAAATGAGATAACTCTGTTATGAGTTCAAATCTCCGACACGTAGCCTTATAAAATCTTAAAATTAAAATCCGAGCACAGTTTGAGACATTTTGGAGATCCTGTCTGAAACTCTAGGAGACTATTACTAAAGTCTTTTTCTTTAGAGACAAATCGGAGACTTTTTGCAGTTGAGGAAAGACGATTGCGATATTAAGGAGATCTCATTTTAGTGATTTCTTTTTCCAGTGGGAAATGTGATTTGTAATGTCGTGCGTGATCTTTCTAAAACTCACTCCGAGAAATTAAAGCGATCATGTAAAATTCGTGAGTTAATAATTATTCAGATTTTATAGCCAGTCTATAACTTAGTAGGGAAATGATTCAAGGCTAACCGGCTTTTTCTATTTTGGCAGCTGGGAGTTTCCATCACAACACATTCACATAGCGTTGAATCAAAATTGAAACATGTCTATATTAGAAAGAATAGCAAATATACGGAGGAAAACTTTGTTGACATTGATACATATGCAAGTAAACGTTACATTACTGATATGTACTTTAACACCATTACAACAGACTATACGAAATCATTTAAAACAGATAAGAAGTCTACCTACCTGTCAAATGTCAGAAAAAGTGGTTAACTCTCATTTAAAAGGAAAAGTTTCTGAGCGAAATAAGCGTCGAGAGCGCGCGCTGTTACTCTCATTGACGCGACACACACACAAACACAGAATGAGGAACCTTAGACTGGACGCCTGCTGCTTTTACTGCTCTTTCAACTTCCTGGTACAATATTTACCATGTTGATTAGAGTTCTGTTTTATTTGTTTGCATAAAACCGCAGTGCCATTACGCTTGTCAAGTGTCAACTCTGTGTGGTATTTGGGGGGGAAAGTATATCGGTATAATCTCACATGATGTGGTAGGAACATAGCCTACGCTTTCATTACATTCACGGTTGTGACAAATTTAATAGACGTTTGTAAAACCTGCGGAATAGTTAGAAATACATGTATATAAACGAGTAATCAATATTAAAATATTTCTAAATATAATAAATTCAAATATTTTTATCGATACAAACATTATACAGCACTGTGAGACAGACAGACAGACAGACACAGATAGATAGATAGATAGATAGATTTTTTTTTCAATTTTAAAACTTCCTTAGTTTCTTCAAATCAACTTTAATAGATAAATAACGCTGGGGGAAAAAACAGATCTAGATTAAAATAAACATTATACTAGCAGCATCACAAAAACACATAAAATGTACATTTTATTTAAAATTCATCATCAATGGCTTTACAAAACAGATAAGGTGTACCAGTACAATTTAAGTGCAGTAAGTACAGCTAACATAAATGCCTGTCAAAGGTCTTAAAAGGTTTTATGTTTTTGACTTAATTAAGTTGCCAAAGTATGCAGTAATCGTTTTCAGTTTGTTGTTCAGAAAGTTCTGCTCCACTTCCACCTTCCCACCTGGGCCGGCGAGCGACGCGATCTGCACAGAGTGAAAGAAGAGAAAGAGGAAGGGGAGGAAAAAAAAAGAAAAAAAAAGAGGCAGAGCAGGTGTGAGATACCATCACAGACGACGTGGTCATTAGTTGCCAATATCAACATGTCAGTATCATATAAACACAGTATCTTGGTTTAGGGAAAGTTGTTGTTGAATTCAATCGCAAGAAAGTCACACTAATACACAGTATTTAACCATACAAGCAGTTATGAGCAAAAGGTAATGATGTATTTACTTTAGATATTAGTGAAAAAATTTGCTAGTCAAACACAGAATGCTCCGGAAAGTAGTGTGGTTTCAAAAGGTGCAACCACACTGCACCAGACAACAAGACCTTTCAGAGAATTCAAAAATCATTATACAGCTGCCTGCAATTGACAGACATCAAGATGCACTAAACTAAACCCAGGCGTACATAGTGCATTCTGTGAAAATAACTCAATTTCTGATTGAATAAGAATAAGATTACAGCAAAGTTTATCTTGTGTTGCCTGACACATATGACACAATGAATGATAACTGAAACTAGATGTATACCGGCTAAGAATAAGTGTACAGCAGCCATGTGTAC
This sequence comes from Sinocyclocheilus anshuiensis, assembly GCF_001515605.1. Classification (NCBI taxonomy): domain Eukaryota; kingdom Metazoa; phylum Chordata; class Actinopteri; order Cypriniformes; family Cyprinidae; genus Sinocyclocheilus; species Sinocyclocheilus anshuiensis. Next base: position 146,813 of record NW_015557685.1, on the reverse strand, counting down.
TAATATTAAAAATCAGATGACTTCATCTAGGCCCTGTCCAATTAAAATGAGAGTTTGATGCCTTTACGGCCATGTATGCTAACAATTAAGTCATCCATACACTAGTGTACATCCCCTAGTGAAAATTAATGTATTTGAAAAACATTTATTTAATGTAAATACATTTACATATTTACGTGCTTAATAAAAATAGCCTGCAACTGTACTTTTGGTATACTAAACTGGTATATTTCAAGTGTGCTAAACTGGAGCAACCAATTTTGTACTTAACGCAGTTTAATTGCGCAGAAGTAGTGCTGAAGTCCAACTAAAGTATACACTGAAGTATATCTGATTGTGCTAAAGTGGAACTATTGCAAGTATACTTCAGGTACACTTTAAACATCTTGCATTTAAAGTCTGATATTTTTCAAAGATCATACAATCCTGATCGATTGCAACATTAAACCACATTTTAGGATTAATATTAAGAAATGTGCATTGTGCACAATTCGTATGCCAAATAAAGTTTAATAATACTTTTTATATCAGTAAGTCTCGAGCGATATGTCAGTAAATATGTTAATAGATTTGAACTATACTTAGTACGAAATAAATGTATTTGAAATATATTACTTTTTTACTAGGTTCTACAAGTGGGGGGGAAAAATAACTTTTGATAAACTTTGATAAACTTTTAGCATCAATACAAAAAAATAATCATTTATTTTTGATAATAATAATTTTATTTTTAAATATTTATTTTTGATAATTGTGTTCCTTGAGCCATTTATGGGGTCTTTATGTTACCATAAAAAAAAGATAAAAAATAAATTATAAAAATGATAAAAAATGATTATAAAAATGTTTAAAAATGAAAAAAACGAAAAAATAAAGTATTCATGTAAATAAATAAAAGTGTTACCTGTTCCATGTCTGCGTTTCGAGGAAGAAAATAGACAATATTGTCCGAAATCATTTTTGACAACCTGAAAATTTCAAATGTATAGTTAGTTAAGGAAGTTGGAATAAGTGGTTTGAAGCACCTTGACCACATACATTAGAAAGTATATCATAACTTCCACAAAGAGGAGGAGTGATGTGAAAAAGGACAAATCTGAACCTTCTCTTCCAAATTCTAATGAAAACCTCATTTGAAAAGAAAGAGGCACAGCCCAGAATAAAGTACAGTGTAAGACTAAAAGGATATCCATCTGGAGTCATCATGGTCTTGATGTTGAAGACGTCAGCACTGAGGTACACTGGTCCTCCCCACGGGGGACTGAGGAAAACCATGTCTCCTCGCAGGTGCGGAGCCAGCTGCAGGAAGTCTCCCTGCACAAACTCTATCTGGTGCGCCACACCGTACACTTCTGCATTGTGCTGTGCCAGAGCCAGCCGTACTGGGTCGATATCGATGGCGATCACTGGATGTCAGGTGGAGAAAAACAACAAAAGGGTCAATGACAAACAAGAGTGGCCACGATAAAGAAAAAAAATAAAAACCTAGTTAGTTCAGTATTGTTCTTTTTGTATTCATGTTGGTTTTGAACATTTTTTATACAATTTTCAGGAAATGTTTTATTTATTGACTTTAAGATTCTTATATGGTATAACCATCAAGTACTAACATATTTACTTTACACCTTGAATACATGCAAAGAGTGAAAAATTTAAGGGGGTCTGAATACTTTCCGTACCCACTGTATACACAACTGTTCAAACATTTGGGGTCAGTGAGATTTTTTTTCAATAAAAAAATAAATGAATACTTTTATTGAGGAAGAACCCATTAAATTTATCAAAAGTAACAGTAAAGACATTTATAGTGTTACAAAAAAATATATATTTTAAATAAATGGTTTTAACTTTCTATTCATCGAAGTATCCTGGAAAAAAAAAAATCATAAAATAAAAATATTTACTAAAAAATATTAAGCAGCGCAACTGTTTTCAACATATTAGAATGATTTCTGAAGGATCATATGACACTTAAGACTGTAATAGCTGCTGAAAATTCAGCTTTGCCATCAAAAGAATACATTTTAAAATATATAAAAATAGAAAACACTTATTTTAAATTGTAATATCTCATAATATCCCTTTTACTGTATTTTTGATCAAATAAATGCAGCCTTGGTAAGCAGAAGAGACTTTTTATATATATAGTTGTATACATTGTGAATATTCCTAAATATTATGAATTACAAAAACAATTCAAAAAAATCTAAATGAATTTTAATTCATAAATGAAAAAAATTATATTTGTGGTTGGCATTTTTAATGCATTTTTACATCGAATGTATGAATATATAATGTGCGAATAAATTATTAGACTGGGAAAAAAATGAGTGAACACAGAAACATGGATTTTTTTTTTTTAAACAACAATACTATATGATCAATCTCAAATGCTAAAATAGATAAATAAATTAATTATAAATAAAATAAAATAAAATAAAATACAAATTTCTGATGGTTTCTCAAGACAATGGAAACCAATATATTGGTGTTAGCATGGTAGGACTGTGTTGGCATGGCGGTATGAAATGCAACTGTACCTCTTTTCCCAGTGAGGGCAAACTGAATGGCATTGCCACCCACACCACAGAAGGCATCGATAATGAGCTCCGTGCTGAAGCTGTCCTGCACTCTCAGAGCAATGTGCTCTGCTATCTTCTCAGGAGTCACTGAGAACCAGCCCTCTGTGGAGTCACATGCACATCACAATTTCAATTAGAAGCAAAAGGCTTTTATCAGTTCATGCATTTTTCCTTCCCAAACAAAAAATTAAGATTAGCAGAGTATTTAATTCTAGTTAAACCTAAATGCACATTTTTATTACAAATGTGTTAGATTTTTGACACTTTGTCCACCAGAGGGAGTCTGCAGTTTTCATTTTCTATTTGAAGAGCTGAAGCTTGGCTCTGCTTACATCAAACACCGTCTCCCCTCTCTAAATCATATAGGAAGAGGAGCCTCTGGTGACAAAAGGATGATATTTTTTTTATTTTGCTAATTCATCATGTGATGCCAGAAAACCATATCTTTCTAGGAGAAGGTGTACAAGCCATCCAATGCTTTCAATATATGATGACCTTAAAGCAGACTCCCTCTGTATCTCCAAGCAGTTCATCATTCTTGAAAGCTGTGCCACTTTAAAACATGGCCTCAGATACTGCATCTTCACGTTTTTAGGGTGTTGCATGTATCTGTGAGAGAGAGCTGAGGCAGAAGCAGTCAGAGAGCACAGAGAGAGTGGAGTTTAACAGAGCATGTCCTCCTCTGATTCAGTGGAGACCAACACCATCTGCTTTTAGCTTCTACAAACGCATCTCTGTTTTTCCGCCTCTCGTATTTCTCTCTCCACTGAGAATAGAACACCTGCTAAAGTAACAATCACTGGTCTGGAGCAACCACGTTCAGCACTTCCTGTTTACAGAGTGAGGTCCGGACAGCGGGCGGCACCAAGAGCCCATCAAGTACAGGTGCCCCCAAGTAAAGAGAACTTGCTTTTCTAAGCACATATACCATAAGTGGTACCTTAAATTTGCATAACAAGCTTGCTCAGAAAAAAAGGACTAAATCTTACAGAAAAACATACTGTCAACACTACTAACAAATAATTGTATTGGTGTCATTTTATAATTGCAGTGACATTTCCATCCGAAAATGTTTAAAAACTGAAATGAAACCTATCATGCTATATTGATTAAAGTATCTCCTTTCACACATAATTCAAGGTCAAAATGAATAAGAAGAAGAAGAACAAGAAAAAGACATTTAAAATGTTGCTTTTTATGTTTTTATATGGTTAACACTACTGACATTAACGTTTGTGAGAATTGTTTTGATGATGTCAATGACTAAATTGCTTTATATACATGATTATTAATTTATATATTAATTAATTCACTTTGATCTTTGACATATTTACTGTATGTACAATATGGAATAATATGCCTATTTTCATGATTTAAGTGTCCTACCTAAAATAACTAATAAGTATAAATTAAAATTATATATACTTCCCCCAAGTTGCAATTAAACTGGTATAAAGCAAATGTAGTTTTCTATAGGAACTGTGTGTACATTACAGTTGTTGTCATCTAAAAGTGAGTAACAATAGACTTTTCCCCCCTATTTTTTCCAATTAAAAAGTATATTAAGTATTGAAAGATTCAAATCAACTGTGGCTAGACGGATTCCCATAAGACTCAGAAAACGGAAATTACCCCATTTACTTTAAGTCACATTCCTGGTTACATTAAGCACAATTTACTAGAACAAGTATTTTTTCCTTTCCTTGTTGGTTCCAGACTACTAGTTAGTGTTGGATAACCAAACTATTTTGTTCAACGTCCTGTACCACATAGACATGATGTCACATAACAGAGTAAAATGTCTTGTGAATGCCATTTCATGTTGACTTGGAATCTTTCATCTCTCCTGTCTCTGAAGTGGTAATGCATGCCAGTGCCCTTTAGAGAGGTCACATGCTGATAAAAATCACTCAAAATTTCCTCATTCCATTTAAAAGTCTGCATCTTGACTGGCATAATGTTGCCGTCATAGCTGTGTTTGTTGTTTGGTTCCTCTCAGTGGGTATCACAGTAGTAAAAAGAGTTGGTTTGCATCACAGTAGCCCTGAGGTAATCCCCCTCATCTTTATGGTGGGGGTGCAGGAGATACACAATCCAGCCCACGCTCTTGATCTACCCCTCGCTCTCCTCTGTCCAATCAGGCAGTGCTGAAGGAAAAGAGGCTCACTGTGGCTATGGGCTACTGCCTCTGTTGACATGAATAAGAGAATAGATACGAGGCTCTGATCTCACTTTCAAAGAGAATTCCAAATGCTTAGTGAAAGAGTTATGATCCGAAAGTGAGAGAGACGTATAAAAACACATTAGTCATGGTACTTTGGAGAATTCCAAAATCTGCTGTCCATGAGGAGAGTTTTTCTAATCCCAAATAACGGGACCTTTCATGGTACCACAAGGAAAACCGTTTGACATTTGGTGCTGATTAAAAGGCATCTTTCCCAAGACCAGCCCTATTAAAAACTAAATCCTAACCCAATACTACGGTTATTATGTAATACAATTTAACAAGGAATGTGACTGATCACAGGAAGAAAATTTCTATAAAAACTAAAAATATTTGACATTTTCTGGAAAAAAAAATGTTAGTGGTTCTTGAGCAGTCACCACCACAATGCTGCGGTGTTGCAGGTGGTTTCAAGGCACTGCTAAATGATACAAAAATGAATTTGTAAATGCTACACTACCAAAATCATATTTGTAATGAATATTTGTGTCTAATGTCCAGTTAAAATATGTGAAAAATTAAAATAAGATAAAGGAACCTGAGAAGCAACCCTGCACAATATATTAAAGGGATAGTTCACTCAAAAAATGAAAATTCTGTCATTAATTATTCACCCACATGTCGTTCCAAACCCGAAAGACCTTCGTTCATCTTCGGAACACAAATTAAGATATTTTTGTTGAATTCCGAAAGCTCTCTGTCCCTCCATAGACAGTCCCTCCAGGATTTTGCGGGACTTTTTTCTGATTTTTGCAGCCTAAAATGACTGATTTTGCTGCGGCTTTTCTCAAAATTTGCAGCATTTCTTATTGTTTTGCAGAGAAAATATACCACAGACAACATTCTTCTAACATTGTTATGACTTTTCTGACTTTGAGAACCATTGTAGGGCTCCAGAATAACATTTGAGGACACCAGCACCAGTGCCATTAAGTTCTACAGAAGGGTCACCAGCACCTGACAGTAAAGCACTCACCCTAATCGCACATGTACATCTCGGAGATGTCTATTTGATGTCTGCATTTACATATGCAAGATATATTTTTTAGAGAGTTTGCTCATCTGCAATACGTCTCTTAAGACGTTTCCTGTCAGATGTCAAATAGATATTTATGCAAAACTGCTTCCGAGACGTTTATCAGATTACACAGCAGATGTTTCCCAGATCTTTAGTAGACATCTTACAGATGTACTTGTGCTGTCTGGGTAGTTGAGATGAAGATAAAATTAACTTTTATTACTGTCATTCATAATGTCTAAATATAATTTAATAAATACAAAAAAGTATATATTAGGGAGTGAAAATGGCTAATAAGCCTATAAGTACTCTGCAGCCATGTATACTAGTGGTAATTTAATGTCTTTTTTTATTTTTAAATAAGTGTTTGCTTTCCTACATTATAAAACTTTTAGCATGTACGTCTGCAAGAAGTCTGTTAAAGATCTCTTGATCTGGAAAGCATCTGCGGTGTACAAACATCTGACAGACGTCTTTAAGATGTCAGTTTTACATGCATTCTAAATCATAAACATCTTAAAGACATCTAATATACGTCTATTTGACATCTGATAGGAAACGCCCAATAGACGTATTGCAGATGAGCAAACACTCTAAAAAATGTTTCTTGCAGATGTAAATGCAGACGTCAAATAGACGTCTGCGAGATGTATGTGTGCTATTAGGGTTAGTTTTATAAATGGGGGCAACCTATGAAGGATGAACAAATAATGTAATCACATTAAAAATAACTTTCAAATTCGGTAATACTTACAGCTTTGAAGTGCTGGGAAAAATTGTGTGAAGCATTTAAAATCACTCGAAAACATTAGACCATTTCTGCCACAAGTAGTTCCTGTAGTTTTACCATGTTAAATCCATGGTGAATCGTGGTGATTTGTGTTTATTGAACAATGTTTTTCCTGGTTTCCGTTTGTTCCGATATCTGTAGCTTTAACAGAATTCATGCGTCGAATTTGAATGCTTCTCACAAGATTTCACAGAGATGTTATTGATTCTGTGGCGAATTGGACTGCTTTCTTCACTGTATCTCCCAGCGCTGTGTATAACGGTGTCGCGTGATCGAGATCAGCCGGCGGCTCCAGCCCGAGCAGATAAACGGTCTGCGTAGTGTAGTTCTGCTTTCGGTTCGTTTGTCCAATGTAGCTCTTGTAAATCGGTCATGATGAGAACGCAAGGCTGTTCATTTCATTCTTGGAACTGAGAAACAACCTTTCTTTGACTGAATGCGCGTTGCAATGATGTCACGGGACACGTCTAAGCCCAAAAATCTGCGGCAATTATGAAAATTTGCAGAGTTTGCTTGATTTTGCAATAAATTTAGCGATCGCAGAATCCTGGAGGGACTACACAGACAGCAACGCAACTATCACGTTCAAGGCCCAGAAAGGTAGTAAGGACATCGTTAAAATAGTCCATGTGGCATCAGTGGTTCAACTAGAATTTTATGAAGCTATGAAAATACTTTGTGCGCGAAGAAAACAAAAATAACGACTTTCAATATTCAACCATTTCTTCTCTTCTGTGTCAGTCTTCGACACGTGTTCATGAGAGTACCACAACGCACACAAAGTATTCTCGTAGCTTCATAACATTAAGGTTGAACCACTGATGTCACATGGACTATTTTAACAACGTCCTTACTACCTTTCTGGGTCTTGAACATGTCAGTTGCATTGCTGTCTGTGTCTATGCAGGGTCAGAAAGCTCTCGGATTTCATCAAAAATATCTTTCTGTTCCGAAGATGAACAAAGGTCTTACGAGTTTAGAACGACATGAGGGTGAGTAATTAATGACAGAATTTTCATTTTTGGGTACACTATCCCTTTAAGACATCAGAAAATATATCTTCAGAGAATATATCTTCAACACAAGATTAATTTATTAATTCATAATTGTATGTCTTACTGTACTGGCAGATCTTTTCCATTTATATTCCGCATCAAGTTCACAAAAAATAAAAATAAAAAATTACACTTAAAGATACAAATCTAATCTACGAAAACATGTCTTCTTTTCTTATGCAATGCTACTTTTTTTAAAAATCCATGTGCTCTACACATTGAGCCTTGGTGCTAAAATTCACGTGGTCACATTTCCTTTTACACCATCATCTCTTGTTCTTTCTTCAATAAAAAGAATAAAGAATAAATGGTCAAAAGACCAAATGGTAAAAATGGTAAAAAGTATAAAAGAATATGCAGCAAATAAAATTCCTTTTACAAGATAAAATTAGACAAGCGAAAAGCAGGTTTACGTTCAGTTTAATACACTGTGTCCACTAAGAGAGTGACCCAGTTTGCAGGCAGCAGTGGAGAGAATAACACAGGTAAAGCACCAGAGCTAAAGGTTGTCCTCTGAGGCTGAGCACTGTATTTGTGTAAATTGTAGCATGGGGAAAGAAAAGAGTGCTCTCCTGAGCGCTCTAAAAGCTGCCTGCTGTCTGGCTCTCACTCGCTCACTGTCTCCCTCCCTTTTTCTCTGGTCTGATGCAGGAGGCATGAGGGGCTCCGTGTCTAGCATCAGCACACACACTGCAGACAGAGCCAGCGCAGTCAGACAGCCCACACCTTCAGCTGCTACAACCTCACACTGACATCATTCTCTGTCCCTCAGTTCTCAGAGGGTCCCTCTTTTTGTTATTTAAAGTCACTGGTTTTACTGTGAATGATTAATTGGTGCACGTTATTCCAAAAAGAAAAAAAAATGCATGACTTTCATTTGCCAGTAACGTCATTTACAAAGGCTGTGCGGGCTATTGGTTTATGTATATCCAAATAGCTATTTGGTCTGTTTCATCATCCTATTAATTCCCAAAGTGCAAGTCAAAACCTGCTCTAGCTTTTTTTTTGGCTGAATGTCCCTGTTCACTCATCACATTATCGGTTTAAAACTGACACGGAGAAGAATTAGGGCTGGGCAATATATTAAATACTTGTAATATATTTGCAGTTTTATTTGGCAATATAAAATATCAATGTGCTTTTTATTTGACCTCTTCTATTCTCATGTCTTTAAATGTCTTTAAACAGATTTAAACTTCAGTATTAGGGGGTTTGCTGCTAATCATTTCAATTAATCTATTCATAACTCAATTCATTTGCATCATCATTAAGAAGTGTTCACCAAAATCTCTGCAGGGCATATTTTTATCCATTAAAATGTTTATTTCTATGTTTTTATGCCTATGCTGTATATCTGGCATTGTTGTATTGGTGCACATATGCATGGTCACACTTTATTTTAAGGTCCAAATCTCACCATCAATATACTCCTCAATATACTCCTAATTCACTGCTTATTAATAGTTAGTAAGGTAGTTGTTAAGCTTAGGTATGGGGTTGTCTTAGGGAATCTAAAATATGGTCATGCAGAATAAGGCATAATTCAGATCAAATCACAACAACGTAGGAAACAGATCCAGCGTGATGCAGCTGACACAGAACAGCATATGAACTGATACTCTCCAAAATGGCACCAGGGTGATGCGGAAGAGACGAATTGTTGAATAAAGTTTGTTTTTTTTCTTTTGCACACAAAAAGTATTCTGTAGTTGAGTAAAACTGAAGTTGAGCCACTGATGTCACATGGACTGTTTTACTGATGTCCTTGCTACGTTTCTGGACTTGGGAACATTTCAGTTGCGTTGCTGTCTATGCAGGGTCTGAGAGCTCTCACATTTCATCAAAAATATCTTAATTTGTCTTCCGAAGATGAACGAAGGTCTTACGGGTTTGGAACGACATGAGGGTGAGTAATTAATGACAGAATTTTCATTTTTGGGTGAACTATCCCTTTAACTGTGTTTTAGGTCTAACATTTTTTATCTGTTAGGCCACAATGGCTTTGATTTAAATTGTGGTTATAAAACAATCAAAAGACTAAAAATGTTGAAATACAATAAATTTTTATCTATATCAGCCATATTTATGAAGAATAATTAATTTCTAGTTCAATAGGTTGTCTATCTTCGTAATCTTCCACTGTTTAAAACTTAATGTCCCTGATGCTGCAGCACTGAAGTTGCTTTGGATAAAAGCATCTGCTAATTGAATAAATGCAATGAATTAATGAATTGTCTAAAATGAAGACAGTGGCTTTGTGCTGACTCACCATGATCCAGTTTGATGCCCTCATCGAACCTGGAAAACAGTCGGTAGCGTTGTGCCCAGTACTTGGCCAGCTCAGGTTCTGCTGCAATCTCAGGTGGCATCTCCACATCCTTTCTCCTTTTCCGGTTCCTTCTCTTGTTCTTTTTAGAGGCTTGCACGCTCTCTGCTGGGAAAGGCAACAGTATGATTATGTCGAATTGCCTTGAACGGCAAATGAGAAGCCTAACTGTGTTAATGGTTGGCTTGTATATTATACAGACTGTGATTATCTCATTTGTATCATGTAAAAGCAGGGCGCTAAATGCTGACCTCCCTCAGCGTCCTCAGGAGCATCAGGGAGTAAGAAGTCAGGGACATCTAAGAGCTGCAGCTCTCCACGAGGATCTGAATCACTGTCCTGTCTTTCTTCTGGCTCTGGCTGAATGTTCTGCTGAAGTTTCTCACTTTTTTCACATCTTATACTGAGCTGAAGAGTCTTCTCACACTCGGTTTCATCAGTTTTTTCCTCGTCTTCCTTTTGTGTAGGTAGACTTCCATCTTCTGCTCTCTCACTTGGCTCAGTCAGGGCTTCAGGCATGGAGGCTGGAGTCACCTCCTCAGAGTCAGCATCAGTCTGAACCTGCTGAAGGAAACTCTGGACCTGTGAGGGTATGAGAGAATATAGGGCTTGTATAGGAAGGAACAAACCTAAATAGTGCACACCACAGTCTGTAAAGCTGCTTTGGAACAACATTTATCATTAAAAGGGTTATGCAAATCAATTATAACCCAAACAGAAATTATTATTTTATATTCTAATATTTAGAAAAAAAAAATTCAACACTGTTAACATATTACAAATGATCAAAAGTTAAAATATTGAATGTTTATTGTTTTTTTATATATTTAGTCTCTTATGCTCACTAAGGCTGCTTTTATTTGATAAAAAAAAAACAGTAATATTGTGAAATATTGTTACCATTTAAAGCCGTTTTCTATTTAATTATTTTAAAATGTAATTTATTCCCACAGAAAGCTGAATTTTCAGCAGTCATTGCTCCAGTGTCACATGATCCTTCAGAAATCATTCTAATATGCTGATTTGTTCAAGAAACATTTCTTATCATTTTCAATGTTGAAAACAATTGTGCTGCTTAATATTTTTGTGGAAACCATTTTCCAATATGAACAAAGTTCAAAAGCACAACTTTTATTTGAAATAGAAATCTTTTATAACTATGTAAAAATCTTTACCGACATTTTTTAATCAATTCATTGTGGTGTCCTCGCTGAATAAAAGCCTTAATTTCTCAATAAATAAATAAATTAAATTAAATAATAATAATAAAAACAAAAAAAACACAACAACAGGGAACGAAGTTCCTCAGATCATCATATTTGGGGTCCTTGGAATTTATTTATTTATTTATTTTACTGCTTTATCTCCACCAAAGGCTTTTTCATCAATGTAGTTTTCATCAATGTAGTAAATTAGTCTAAGTATAAAAGTGGAATTTTATTGTAATTGCATTACAATAAAACCTATATCATGATGGGTCCCTAGCATTAAACAGAAAACACAGCCTCCGCAGGCACTGCTAAGAGCAGCAGAACTGCAGACATCAATGTTATAAAGGAAGCCCCAACAAAGTCTTGTTTAGGCATCCAGCCTGAAAAGATACTAGTGATAATGTCTGATGCAGTAAAGTTTTCGTCCTCTACCAGATCAATTTGTGCTACAGAGAAATCAATTCTAGAGGGCTGCAGTAAATTGGTCTAGTCTCTTCACTGGCTAAAATCCAGCCTTACATGAAACCTAAGCTGGCTGCTGGGGGTTTGGCACTAATCTCAGAAATCCACCTTGAAAAAGTCCATCCATACGATGACTAGATGCACTGGGCTGAAAACAACGATTCGTCTCTTTTCTTCTTGAATATTCGACATGGCAGTGACGAAGAGCAAGCGTTTGAACCTGTCCTGAGTGTGTTTGACAGCTGGGAACGTGTGTGTTAGTGTCAGGGGTGAGAATGGAGGTTTGAGCGGCTGACAGCGTGCAGTAAGCAGGTGCTGCGTGACAGCGCTGTGATGGGGTGGGGGTAGATGAAGCAGCTCTGTGCAGACAGCATAAAGTGTCAGCCTCACCGCTCCCGCAGGCTCTATGCCCACTCTCTACCCCATTCTCCTCTAACAATTTACACTGTGATTGACTGATCCGTAGTAAGGCGACTAGAATGATACATCTTGCATGAAAGCCCACAAAATCCATGTGTCAATAAAACCTCAGGGAACAATGCAAACATACGCATTTCATGGCTCAGTTGAAGCACCACTGTTGAAGACCATTGAAGACTCTTGAAGACCACACTTAAGCATGAGGACTCCTAACTGCATAATAAAAAAATGAGAACTTCATCCTCCAGAAGAGTCTCTAAAAGCCATATCTGGCAGCAGGGATACTAAAAACAATTATACAAAATTTAAATAAATAAATAAATATTTTTAAAGAAATGAATACATTCACTTAGGATGCATTCAGTTGATGATAAGTGACTGTAGAGACATTTATAATGAAAGATTTCTATAAAGTTTTCTACTTTATATTCAACAACAATTCCTGAAGAAATGAATCACAGTTTACACAAAATTCAGCAGAATTGCTTTTAACATTGATATTAATGTTAAAAATAATTTCTTTAGCACCAAAACATTATATTAGAATGATTTCTGTAGGATCATGTGACATTGAAATCTGGAGTAATGAAAATTCAGCTTTGCTATCAGAGGAATAAATTACATTTGATAATATATTAAAATAGAAAACAGGTTCTTTAAATTGTAATAATATTTCACAATATTTCTGTTTTTACTGTATTTTTATCAAGTACATGTGGCCTTAGTGAGCATTAGAGACTTCTTTCAAAAACATTTTAAAAATCGTACCGAGTTTTTAAATGGTAATGTATCTGAACGAAGTAATGTGCCTGTGTATGTGAATCAGCCATTTCTGTCAGGTGTTAATGTAAACAGTCACTTTGTTTTATGTTAAAGTAAACAAGAGGCAAAAAAAAAGAGAAAAATCAAAAAAAATATTTGTTAAAATTATCAGCTCTGAGCAATAGGCCTTGCACTTAATTTATTTCTGTGCTTGTAATAATCAGTGAGAAATACTTAAAGCTAAATGCCACTGTTTTAATTAATTTTGTTCATACTTATAAATATATTTAAATTTTAAAATTAAAAAGTGGGCAAGTGTGTTCATTAGAATACTGCATCCCAAAAGCTATTAAATCTAATCTACTCACTGCAGCCCTAACATTCAAAATAGTCTTTGGCTGACCTGATGCAATTGTCTGGTTTTGATGCAACAAAACAAAACTTTGGGGAGGATTTTATAGGTGAATTATTGCTTCAAAAATGAAATGCCTACGAAGCAAAAAACAGCTTACTTTTTGAAGGACTTTGCTGATCTTTGGCTTTGTGGTTTGTGGTCCATCATCAGTAAAGAAGATGTGCTTGTTGATTTTGCAGGCTGCTTTTTTGCTTTCCTCGGGAGGCTTTCTGTTCTCCTCACTCCTCCTGCCAGCGTATGGAGCTTGGCCTTGTTTCAGCTTTACAACACTGTCAAACCTGCCAAGACAAAAAAACATTGGGATGTTAATGGAGGCCCTGATTGTTTTCAACACACTAAAGGGCTGTCTAGCCTCTGTCTGGGGTCTTACTTGGGCTGTGGACCACGTCTCAGTCCGAGGGCATCCCACACCTCCTCAACCGGCACCTCCGCAAGCTCCTCAACATCCAGCTCATGACTGTGAAGAGATCAGCCATTTAAACAGCACTGCATTACATAATCATAGTCTTTCATTTTGTCATTATTTACTCAGCTCATGATGTTCAAAACCCATCCACTAATATTAATTAGAACAGAAATACCAAAAAGCTTGAATAAAAGTTTGGGATACTGTTAGTAATATTGTTAAATATTATTAATTTCCAGTAACAGCTAATTTTAAAATATTTAATATATTAAAATAATTGTAATAATTTTGATATGAATCATTTTAATACATTAAAATATTTTTTCAGCAGCTATTAAGCCAGTTTCAACATGTTAAAATGCTAAATTCGAGCTCAAGAAACATTTCTTATTATCATTAATGTTGAAAACATATTATATTATATTACATAAAACACACACACGCAGATTTTGTAAGTTTTTCAGGATTCTTTGATGAATAGAAAGATCAAAATAACAGCATTTATGTGAAACAGAAATCTTCTGTAACTATGAATTTATCTCATTCATGATGAATAAAAGTAATAATAATAATAATAATAAAAAAAGATGGGTCACGCTAATTACCATTATGTACATTTTTGGTGTTTTTTTTTTTTAAGAGTTTTTGTAGTTTGACAGCCTCTGGTCACTATGTACTGTCATTTTATGGCAAGAGTTGTGTAACGATTATTCAAAAATGGCTTCTTCTGTGCACTATAGAAAAAAAATGACAGCAAATGGATTTGGAATGGCATAAATAATGGCAAAACATTTGTTTTCGGGAGAACTATCCCAAGAAACCATAATCGTTAACTATGCAAGTCTGATACAATACAGTATACTTAATAACAGATCAGCAGCTTACGCTCTCTTCACTTTGGCTCGTCTGTTCCCTGGAGGTTCATCATCATCATCATCACTCTGATCTTCATCATTAGATCTGCTCTTTATGGGCTGTCCACTCCAATTACTCAATGGCGCAGAGGTCTGTTTCATGTTGCCATCTGAAATCACATACTTTCAGTTTACAATTAATAATAGCTACGTTAACATCATAAAATAATGTCTTATACTGCCTGATGTATACAGTAAATAAAAAAAAAAAGAAGCTGTTCCAGCGGTACAAATAAGGGTGCTGTTCAGATGGCATCAGTCACGGCCCGACAATCAGGATGACAAGAGCCACTTTTAGAGCGACTGCGAGTGGATTGTGATCAATTCGAGCACCCAGGAGTCTGTGCTCTCTTTCACATGTACCAGCATTAAAAATGCATAGGCCAAAGTCACATGCTCCTTTCAATCAACAGCTGACATCTTTTGATATGACGCATTAAACATTCAGACCCAAGCTTAGGCTGCAAAAAAAAAAAAAAAACAAAAAAGACATCTGGGGAAAATGATCTGCTTTTATACAGGGGGCGTTGTCATATAGCAAACTGAAGTTTTATGTCAGTGTGATGATGACATCATGATCACAGGTGGCTCTGTCAGAGCATATCGAGCAGGCCAACTCCCAAAAAATAAGATGAAGGTTAAAAAGTCACCAAAATTGACTTTCTATTTGATTTCACTAGCATGTAAAATCATGAATAATAGCTAATGAATCATTCACTGGCATGATTCATTAGCATGTAAATGTAAACTTTTTCTTCAGCTAACATCACAAATACCTCTTACTTCTGCAACCCTTTTGCTATTTTTACCCATGCAACCAGTTCTGCCCTCTTGTTTTATCTGAAATACATCAGATTAGTTATGAAGTTAAATAAGTCGCAAAACTGTGGGACTTATCTGCTCAGATTCTTTACTTTGTGATCCTTAACAGGGCTGATAAAAAGCGTTCTTCAAATTGGATTTATATATCGTTTACAGCAAAAAAACTTTAAATATGCACAAATGCATAAGCATTTATCCCCACACAGACTTCACTGGAATTATATGACAAAGATACATTTGACCCCAAAATTTAAATTCTGTTAGCATTTATTCATCCTAATGTCATTCCAAACTTGTATGACATTCTTAACTCTGTGGAATATAAAATAAGATATTTTGACAAATGTCTAAGTGTTTAGTTTTTGTCCATTAAATGGAAAACAATGGTAACCACAACTGTTTGGTTACCAAAACATTGTTTGAAATATTTTCTGTGTTCCCCAGAAGAATTAAAATCATGTAGGTTTGGAATGACATGAGAGTAAATAGATGAGGACAGAATTGTATTTTATTGTATTTTAGCCATATCAAAGCTAGGGGGTGGTTAATAATCATTCAATTATTCTATTTTTGAATTAATCAATTTAGAAAAATGTCTGAAAACTGTTTACGTTCTGAATGACCGAAAATTGAGCACACACTATAGGCCCATGCTGTAACTGACTAAATAAATGTGAACTTATATTACAACTGCACTAGATTCAATACGCTGAAAGTAGGTCATGGAGCAGGAAGGTGTTGACATATTTGGGTTCAGCATCACTGCAGGAACACCACAGTCCCCATAGCTAATACACAGAGAGACCTTGAATGTCAAATATGTGCACTAACCAGAATTGTCAGTGCAGGCTGTACGTGACGATGGCCTTTTGCGGTTTCCGCCATCACAGGGCTCATCAGCGTGGTTACAGACCAAAGACTGCTGGTCGCCATTCTCGCCGTCAACTTCCTCAGTCAATAAGCTCAGGCTGCTTATGAGATGTGTAACGTCTGCCTTTGACCTTTCTTCTGTCTGATTCTCGAGTGCCTCTGTTTCTCCTGGGCTGCCCTGATGTTCCTCGGAAGCAGCAATGGTGTTGTAGGTCTCGTCCACTGTCCAACCCTGGGCGGCCCAGTAGTGAAACTGCTCCCAGTAGTACTGGTATGTTTGTTGGTAGTGCTCGTCCCAGTCAGCCTCTGAGCGGGAACAGTCCTGTGTCAAACTGCTAGAGATTTCAGGTTGTTTCTCCAGCCAGCTCTGCCACAGCAGACCCTCCCCGTGCTGCTGCCAGTAGCTCAGCCAGGCCTCCTCTGACGCGGGACACGGCTGTTCGGCGGGGGTCTCAGTGATGTCACTCACAGCACACTGCTGTTTCTGTTCAGAGTCATAATCTGAGGGGGCTTCCAAACGCTTGATGGTTCTTTTGTTCTCCGGTCTCGCTAAAACTTGGCCCTTAAAGATAAGAAACAATTATTAGTTTTGGGCTACAGCCAAGTCATTTCCTAAAGTAAATGGGGTAAAACTTCACAGTAACAGTCTTTAATGAAAATTTACAAAGAAGACAGCGAGCGAGCAGCTTCACTGCACTGGATAATCCATAATCACAGGCCCTCTTCACATCTGGGCATTAACATGCCATTTACATGCATACATTAAAAGTCAAGTGTAAATGTACCTGAGACACATTGTGATGAGATCACTGAACCACATTTGACAAATGTGTAAATGCTAATGCACTTTTTCATTATTTGCAAATGCAATCCAGTTAAAGAATATCCAGACACTATTTGAATACAAAATACTAATGTTAATGCCAGGTGTAAAGGGGCCCATGCAAAAGGTAAATGCTACAAACATAAAAAAACAAGAATCAAGAATATTTTAAACTTGTAATTTAAGTTATTATTTTGTATTGTTGAATAATGTATATACACTAACACGACCGGTAAGTTTGGAATAATTAAGATATATTCATGTTTTTTTTTTTTGCAATAAGTCTCTCTTACGCTCACAAAGGCTATATTTTTTTTGGATAATACAGTAATATTGTGAAATATTATTACAATTTACAATAACTGTGTCCTACTTTAATTTATTTTAAAATATAATGTATTCCTGTGATGCAAAGCTACGTTTTTAGGAGCCAAACATTCAGCAATTTCTGATTTGGTGCTCAAGAAACATTTGTTAACATTATCAATGTTAAAAAGAGTTTTTGCTGAATAATATTTATGTGGAAACTATGATACATTTCCATTCAAAAGTTGGGGATAAGAAATTGATACTTTTATTCAACAAGGACACATTAAATTGATCAAATGTAAAGACATTTACCATGTTACAAACAGCATTTCTATATATGTTTATATTTCAAATAAATGCTGTTCTTTTGAACTCTCTGTTTTACAAAGAATCCTGAAAAAAATCAGATTTTTCCCCCAAAGACGTTAAGCAGCACAACTGCTTAAATATATTTATACAGAAAACAGTTTAAAATTGTAATTATGTTTCACGTTGTTACTGTTTTTACTAATAAGCACATACTTGGTGAGCATACTGTAAGGGACTTATTTTAAAAAGATAATTATTCAGATTATTACATATTAAAAAGTCATAATTATTTCAAACTTTTGACCGGTAGTATATAGATAGCCAGGATGTCCCAATTGTAATTTTATGGTTCAGATGTGTGCTGCACAGCACCCCCTATGTGGGCAACATGCAAGCTCAAAGTAAACACTAGTGTGGACGTCAAAGCAGTCTTCTACCCAGCAGTCCGTGCACCATTATGACTCCAAAGTGTGGAGGACTCAAAGGACTAGGGACAAGGGCCGAAGACTTTTTGCATGAACGTTATAATTGGCAGTGTTGACATAAATGGACAGCAGTGCTATTCCAATATAACATCAACATCATAATGCATCCAACAGACATACAGCTTTCCTCTGTTTTGATGAGCTGGCAAACTCCACAGGAAGCCCCAAACTGGCCATAAGCATCGTCTCTTCATCAACAACAGCCTCTTCTTCCTCATCCTCATCATCCACAGAACAGTTAAGGACCTCCAAAAGCTCTTCCCCATCATTAGCTTCAAAATCTACTGGAAAAAAAAAATGTAATGTGTAGCTATTTGAGCATTATAAGCTATATCCTGACCATAACCTGTTGCAGGTATTTAATTCAAGTGAAAATCAAGGCTAAATGAGGTTCTCAACCTTTTTTGGCTCCAAGCACCCCTATTAACAATATTCATGACTTTTCCTTGTGCCTTCGATTTACTAGAAAATGATTAGCCTAAGGATTTGTACAAACATTTTTTAATCAATTAAAAATGTAATTGATTTAATTTAATCGAAATTGTATTTTATTTAATTTACCAATCTTTTTAATCTGATCTGATCTAGAAATCTATGCATACTTGTGTCTGAAGGGTGGGTTAGTTGAGGAGGTTTAATGTAATACCTACAATCTCTTAAATGTAGTGTATTGTTTTGTCTCTTTAAGGAAAATAAAAACTACAAATCATAAATAGAAAAATGTATATTCATTATAAAAATGTACATGGAGTTTTAATAAAATATAACAAGATTTTCCAGGTTAGGCTTTTAAAATTACCCTAAATTTACCCTGTTCCCAGTTGTTGAGGAAGTCAAATAAAGCACAAAACATATTGATTTTTAAATAGTTTAGCTTATACTATTGCTTGTTTTGTCTTATTTCAAATCATTTAAAGTCCCGATGTCCCCATGGAAGTTTATTGAAGCCACCAGGGGCCTGTTTCATAAAACAAGCTTACCAAATAAGCCAGGCTTATTTCAGTTAGCCTGACTTATTTTGTGAGAACCATTGGGCTAAATACACTGTCAGGAAGTCCGTATGTAAACATTTTCTTCATATATAATCAGATATTAACAGGAAACTGTACCTTGCAATTGACTGTCAGTCTGATTCAGTATGGCTTTCAAATCTGACCGATACAATTCTCGATCGCTGCAGATGAAAACAAGAGAAATAATAGTAAACAGGCAACATCCCATGTCAACAGTGTTACACAGTGAGGGCTCACTATCTTCTTTACTACTTCAGATCTATGTGATCACAAGTAATATATGGAGAAGATCATGTTTTTCAGTTGTTGTCCTACTCTGCAGTCCTGCTGAAAATCAATCCAAGTCCAGCCTGTTTTGGGCTCATTGTAAGCACTTTTCTCCTGCACAGGCCATTTAGATCATTCTTACCACCAGGTACTAACAACAATGCATTAAAAATGTAACTTTCTGCAGGCATTTAACCTGATCATATAGCATGCACATTCTTTCAGTTGATCAGATCTCACTGCAGTCTTACTTGACGTAAGCTCTGGAGCACAAGCAGTGTATTGTCATCTCTCTCTCTTCACCCTGATAGAAGATGATATCAGCTAAAGGAACAATATTCCGCTCGCTGTAATCAATCATGATGACAGATGCATGAGTGACACCTGTCTACAGGAGACCTGTACCCGAGACCTTGCTTTCTACAAGCCTGTCTTATCGTTACTCTTTTAACCGGACATTAGAAATAAAAACGACCGCGAGACATAACGTTATAGCGATATATAAATATACTGTTTAATTAAAACGAGGAACATTAAAAGTACTACTACAATATCTATCTAATTCTATCTACCATTTATCTACACACATTTTTATGACTCCCTTACTGTGCGAGTTTCCCCCCTCGTGTTGTTTCGGAAGATGCCCGTCAAGTTAAAAGACTCTCAGTACATTTACAATACTGACACGGCATTTATGAGGCTTTAAAACTTTTATTATGCAATTTTCGGACATTGTCATGAGCTGTTTCCTGTTTGTGTCACATGTAAAGAGAGCCGGTTGAGTCGGGAAGAAAAACATTTATTGAGGGCAACAGTGCCTATTTCATCGAGATATCATAATGTAAGTAGATTTGAGAAAATCTTATTTTTTATACGCTTCTTCTAAAACATCCATCTATATGTTTAGGTTTTCGAGTGATCAGATGTGTAATTTTGAAGAGGTGTGTGGCAGCTTTAAAAACGCAAAATCTGGAGCTGTTGTTAGGTTTGTTTGTCTATGATCGCTATCCACTGTTCAAGTGTAACTGAAGACAGAACGGTTTAATGCTACGCCTTTCCTTGTCATCTTCATGCATTTGACTGTGTTCGTGTAAATGATTTGTATAGCAGCCTCACCAGGGGCGTGTCCAGGATTTTATACATGGGGTGGCAAAGAGGGGGCATGATGCAGGCTTTTGAAAGTCTGCCAATAATCAGTGTTGAGTTCTGCTGTAAGGTTAACCCTGCCTGCTTTAAATGTTTCAAAATTATTAACAGTAGAAAATATTTTAAATTTAGAAAAGTAATCAAAAAGTAATCCAATGTAATCAGTTACATTACTTTAATAAAGCAATTGAAATAGTTACACTACTTATTACATTTTAAATAGGGTAACCTGTAAACTGTAACCTATTACATTTACAAAGTAAACTTCCCAGCACTGCCTAACAGTAACCGTCAGAACATTTTCTGGAAGTCAATTAGGGTTAGGGTTAGGGTTAGGAAGGATTAGGGCGAAAGGCCCTAATGGTGAAAAAAAGTGTCAAAGATGTGACCCCCCCCCCAATATTTCATGCCACAGCAAAAATCAAGCGTTGTATAATACCCCCATGAACTCCTGATGGCCATATATTGGTCACACTGTAGTTAAGCAGTTATAAAACATAAACTTGCCGTTACCACTCCCTTATGTAGTTAATCAAAGGGTGAGCAAAACGAATGTGTTATTTTCTTTCCTTTAAGTAAGTGTGCATTAAACGATTCAAAGGTTATCATAATTAAAACTGTCATTGCAGCTTTTTGAAATGTGGATTTTGTTTGGAAGGATGAAATGACAGTAGGCTACATTTTCGTCAGTTATTTTATCGGTTATTAAATCAGATACATAGAAGCACAGTAAAATTACATTTATTTGAATGCATTTGTGAGAGCGCAATTAACATATAAATTAGTCCTGCCTGTCTGTGCAACGTCTCTCTACTAATAGTGAAGCTGTGGATTTTGATTACTTCAAAACACAAAGAAATTTTCGGTATAACTTTTCTGTTTCTAAGCATTTTTATTGACAAATCACAGGGCAGCGTTGACAATATTTTTTGTTTCTGTGTGTGAGTGATCCGTTATGTGTCTGTACATGTGTGCGTGCAGTACAATCCTTGTAGGCAGAACTAGTTTAGAACGGCTATAGTTCTTGCATTAATTGTGCTAGTGATTGAGCGGTAGTGGGGCACTCTGAGAGCGAGCGAAAACCAGAATTCTCCTACTTTCAAAAGATCCCCGCTTCAGTTAAAATCACGCTGCTCCGCTCTCAATGCACTTCGATCCCATACGCTGCTTTGGGGTGGCAACTGGGGTGGCAAAGCTCATTTTAAGGGTGGCAGCTGCCACCCCGTGCCACCCTTGTGGACACGCCCCTGAGCCTCACCTGTGACCGAGTGTGAATGGACAGAATGAGCAAGTATAACCTAACTGTCATCGACGTCATTTGATTTTAGGGCACCGTTGTGAGGTTGGTATGTTTGGCCGAGCAACACATTTCCATTGGAGAAGGTTCGTGCTTTTTCTTTCTGCTTTAAAAATAGTTTCAATGCTGATGTTTTTGAAAAATTTTTTACATAATATATGAAATGACTAGAATTAGATTTAATTGTGTCGTTTGTAGAAGCCAATGGAGTTATTGAATATGTGATGATTGTTGTCAAACACTCACCTGTCTGCTATTGGTTGGACAAAAAGATAACCCCGCCCCAGACTCACGCTATTGGCCGAGTCCTGTGACTTGTGAAATGATATGCAAATGTAGTAGTCTCATAGAAATGTATGCTTTGTTTGATGTTTATGAGCTTATAAGTTGAATGAATGAAGTATCATTTACCTTCAATTATCAACAAGCAACCATTGCTGTAATATTTATATTGTACTTATACTGTTTATTTTATATGAGAGCAGCTTTGTATTTTACAATGCAGTTACTTTGCTGGAAATTCAAACCCAAAATGATTTATATAATACATAACCATGTGGTAAAGTCTTTTTTTTTTGTAATATTGTAGCTTTAATACTTTAAATACTGCTCCGGGTGTGTGTTCATGGTGTGTGTGTACAGTTGGATGGGTTAAATGCAGAGCACAAATTCAGAGTATGGGTCACTGTACTTGGCCACACATCACATCCTTTCCTTTATAAAAATAATTAAAAAAAAATCTTATTCTTTATTGATTGATTGAATTTTGATTATTTGATTTCTGCAAACTATTTGTTCATAAGCAATTTATAAGTCTTGTATATGTATCAAAATTGATTAGTCTGTTCATTCCAGTAAGTTTGACCCATTCATGTGGGCCCATGTTGCTTTTAGAGCACACAAAAAAAAATTTTTTTTGTAAATTATTTATTTATTTATTAATTCGTTCATTCAATCATTCATATATTTTAGAATAAAATAACACGCACAGTGTTTGACTCTGCATATTGAACTGCTCTTTTAATGTCATAAATATAACACACTTGAGCTTTAATGCCATCTTAATGTCCGCTATTGATCATTTGTGTCTTTCATACCCAGGTCTGCCCTTTGGCAGATTGTTGCCTTGCTCCGCCCATCTGCCACTGGGAGAGGCTCACAGTGAAGCAGCATGTCCAGTGGGAATGAGTCCTGTCTGTTTGAGAACGGATCCGTCAGCTTCTTCTCCTGCTTAGTTCATGTGTGGGAGGCAGGGCTCGGGCAGCTCCAGGACTACCTCAGTTTCTTGGAGTATCTGCTCTGGGTTTTCACACCTCTAGCCATAGTCTTCATTCTGCCTTTTCTCATAGTTATCTTCCTCTATCTGTCCATACTCTTTCTCCACGTGTACAAACGCAAGAATCAGCTGAGGGAAGCTTATTCCAATAACCTGTGGGATGGTGCGAGAAAAACTCTGGCAATCCTATGGGATGGACATGGAGCTATTTGGCACGGTATGGCTTTGGCTTTTTTTTTTTTATCTGCATTTATTGAGATCTTATGAAAGCCCGTTTCCGCCACTGAATAAAAAATAAAAAAATGTCAGAATAAATTTGTGATTCTGACTTTTTTCTCATAGTTGCGTGATACAAACTCGCAATTCGGACTTTTTTTCTCAGGACTGCGTGATATAAACTCGCAATTCCGAGAAAAAAAGTCACAATTGTGAGATAAAAAGTCGCAATAACCTTTCTTTTTTTTTTTTTATTCAGTGGCGGAAACGGGCTTCCATAAGATCTGGATTGTTACCTTTTTCAAATTAAACTTCTTTGGTTTGGGATTTTTCATTATACTGTGCTACTAATTAGATTTTTGAGTAATGGACAGGAATAGTAAAATCATAATTAAAAAGTTATGTTAAAGGCATGATTTGACATATGAAGATTTAACATATTCTACATGTGTATTATCAGCCTATGGATGTTTTTTTCCCCCCCAGTCCTAAACCATCTTATCCTTACCCACAATCAATAATGGGTTGATGTTCCTGCCATTTAAATTGCAATTTTAAAATGCGTAACCTGCTCAGTCTTTATCAACCAGAGCATCTAAATAACTGTTTTGCCTGATTCATTGTATTCAACTTTCTATGGGTTGTTTTTTTTTTTTTTTTTTTGGAATTTAAAATGTAATTTATTCCTGTGATGGCAAAGCTGAATTTTCAGCAGCCATTACTCCAGTCATCAGTGTCCCATGATCCTTCAGAAATCATTCTAATGTTGATTTGCTGCTGCTCAGTTAACATTTCGTATTATTATCAATGTTGAAAATAGTTGAAACAGTGATACATTTTACTTTCTTTGATAAACAAAGTTCAAAAATATTTATTAGAGCTAGAAATCTTTCTAACATTGTAGATGTCCTTACTGTCATTTTTTTGACCATAGTTTTAGTCATTTGTAATGTCAAATTTTCATTTCCATGTTATTTCCTGAAAAATAGTATGTGTCACACTTCACAAAAATGTTGAATAATTTTCTCCTGATTAATTAGGTATGTATTTTGTGACAGGTTATGAAATCCATGGTTTAGAAAAGATTCCAGATGAAGGACCTGCTCTCGTAGTCTACTATCATGGAGCTATTCCTATAGACTATTATTATTTCCTGGCAAGTGTTATCATTCAAAAGGGAAGAACTTGTCATTCGGTGGCTGATCATTTTCTGTTCAATGTCCCAGGTAAAAACAAATTTCATACTGGTGAATTAAGTGATCAATCAGCCTCATTTTTCCCATGACAAAGTCATTACTCAGTACCTAATTTCCTAGTGATTCACTGAATTTTGGGACAAAACATGTCCTATTAATTTATCTGCCATTAGTTTTTAAAATGGCAAAAAAAAATCCACTTTGTTCTTAACACAGATGATTTAATTAACTTATAGAAAAACATAAATATGTGTCTTTTCAAGAAGCATTGATTAACTTCTGTCAGGGCATTGTCTACATTCTGAAAACCCTTTCCATATTTTACCTTCATTGAATTCAACAAGGTCACACACACTCTTATTTATACACTCTATTGCCAAAAGTATTGGGACACCCCTCCTAATGAACAGGTTTGACTACTTTAGTAATTTCCATGAGGACAAATTTTAATGTTAAAGCATATAATGATATTCTAGTGAATTGTGTGCTTCTTATTTTATAGCATCAGTTTGGACAGGACCCTTTTCTGTTCTAACATGACAATGCCTGTGTGTATAAGGCAAGGTTCAAAAAGAAATGATTGATTCAGTCAGTGTGGAAGAACTTGACTGGTCTGCAGAAAGCCAAGTCCTAATCCCAGCTGAACACCTCTGGTGTGACTAAATGCAGACCTTGAGCCAAAAACTCCTCCCCAAACACCTTCATTAGAAGAGGGTGTCCCAATACTTTTGGCATTATTGTGTATTTATATACTTTTTAATTTACTTTCATTAATTGTGCTCATATTGTCTGTATAACAACCACGACAGGGTTTAAGCTCCTCTTGGAGGTGTTTAGTGTGATCCATGGGCCGCAGGAGGAGTGTGTGAAGGCCCTGCGCAGCGGCCACCTCCTGGGCATCTCTCCTGGAGGAGTACGGGAGGCCCTGTTCAGCGATGAGACGTACCCTCTGTTCTGGGGCAAACGCAAAGGATTTGCACAAGTGGCCATTGACTCTAAAGTGGTGAGCGACTGTCTCTCTTATTCTGCTCTTTTCATGCAAACTGCTTTTATTGTACTAAGAGTCTTGCACTTGTCCCTATAGCCAGTTATACCCATGTTTACTCAAAACCTGAGGGAGGGATTTCGCTCTCTTGGAACATTAAGTGAGTCACGAACAAAAGACTGAACATTCACACAGTTGTAAATGATAATCTAAATGTATTATGGAAGAGTTTGGTCTTAAATTAATCTCGAAATTCCTTCAGGGTTTTACCGCTGGGCGTATGAGAGGTTTCGCCTACCGATAGCACCCATTTATGGAGGATTTCCAGTCAAATTTCGCACCTACTTGGGTGACCCCATTCCATACGACCCCAAACTCAATGCATCTGAGTTGGCTGAAAAGGTAGGACTCCATATTTTATAACTGTGTAGTCCTGTAAAGGCCTGACATTTGTTCATTTGCTGAGCTGGTGTTTTGCAAATTGGAGAAAAAAAACAACAAACTTCAAGAGGTTCTAACCTCTACACCGTCCCGACAAATCCTGACCTACTGTTGACTACACAACATACTCTAGCGCCATTTGTTTACACCGTCCACTAAGGGAACGTTCCACCCAAGAGTGGTGATCACCATTCATCACACATGCAGGTGTACACAGTCTGCAAAGTGAGAGAATGCTTGTATAATAAAGGACACCCCAAATCGGGTTCTATGAATGGTGTACAATGTTTTTACTTCAGTGTCACATGGCCTTTCAGAAATCATACTAATATGCTGATTTGATGCTCAAGTGGCATTTATTATTATTTCCAATGTTGAAAACTATATATGTGTATTATCAATTCAAGCTAGAGTTAAAGCCATTGCTAAAAATCACAAACTTGTTTTTAATAAACATGAGCCCCATCTTACATGTGCCTAATGAATAAAATTATAGCCCATGTGCAGAACACAGTGTCAGCAAATACAACTACTGCACTGCAAGTAGACAGTTAAGATGTCACATGTTCAGGTTTTGTCCTCATATTTGGTGCACTTTCTTCAATTGAACCCATCTGTTCAGGTGCAACAGGCAGTTCAAGCACTTATCGACAAACACCAGAAGATACCCGGAAACATCCTCCGAGCTCTTGTAGAGCGATTCCAAAGGGAACGCAAAGAAGATTAGCACACTTGCCTTCTCTCAGACTGAACAAATAAATATGCTTCAAGCATATAATATTGTTACATCATAAAATTAGCAACGTTACCGACTCTGTAATGGACGTATCAGCATATGTCGCAATGTTGCATATCAAATAATGGTGCGTGTCTTTGTAACGTCTTTTTACGTGTAGTCTTGTGCATGTCGAAGAGTGTGTTTTTGTGAACTCTTTTTTTAAATTTTTTGGTTTAAGTCTACAACTTATTTGCACACTTTGATTTTATTCAAAGGACCACTGCCAAAATAGTTTCCACAAAGCCTTTGGTTAGTTTTTTCTTTCTTTTTTTTTTTTTTAAATGTCCTTATAGCATTCTGTCCTGGAAATTGATTATATTTATCTATCTGAAGGAAAATTGTGCATACTGTGATTTTTGTGATTTTGTAAGCACACTTAATAATGATAAGAGATACATGCTTGAATATTTGTTGTTTGATGTTGAATACTTACAGTTTTAGTCTAACATCTCTGTATTAACTCTCAGAGATGAGCGGCTGTCTATTTAAAGGGGTCATATGATGCTGCTAAAAAGAACATTATTTTGTGTATTTGGTGTAATGAAATGTGTTTATGCGGTTTAAAGTTAAAAAACACATTATTTTCCACATACTGTACATTATTGTTTCTCCTCTATGCCCCGCCTTTTTGAAACGCGTCGATTTTTACAAAGCTCATCGGTCTGAAAAAGCGAGGTGTGCTGTGATTGGCCAGCTATCCAGTGCGTTGTGATTGGCTGAATACCTCAAGTGTGAGACGGAAATATTACGCCCCTTACATACTGTTGACGCCGTGTCCCGGAACGACGAGACAAAAACATTAAAACCCATTACAAACGAGGCATTTGTTGCATCCAGTGGGGACATAATTACTGATTATAATGACTTATACTGTCTTTTTATGCGTTGCATCGCGCCGCGTAAACATAAAACCATGTCTGCATTTGTGATCGGAGAAATGACAAACAACAAGCCCTACTCTACACTGCCCAAAAAAACTCGCTTTAAATATATAAAATATAAAAACCGAACTTCCTGTCTTTGAGTCAGAACAGCCGGCATTGTAGTCTACTCTACCAGGATCAGGAAACAGTCCTCCATAAAATGCGCTGGACACATCTGAATATTTGGGTTGAACTGTTCTGGAACAGTGTTGTA
>NW_015557685.1:94853-118567 GCF_001515605.1 Sinocyclocheilus anshuiensis | reverse complement strand
TTTAGTCTTTGCAACTTTACAGATCTTCTTTATGCACCAAGAGCTTGTAACACTCCAAAGAGAAAGGAAAAATTGAAATCGCATCATATGACCCCTTTAAGCATCAATTGATAGTGGTTTGTCCCGCTCTCAGAGCTTATTATAACATTCTGATTATAAAAAACAAATAAGTATGCAACTGCTAATAGATTTTATTCAGGCGACAAAGCATACAGGTCTTTCAGAATTCATTAAGATTTTGTAACATTCCTTAAATGTATTGATTTACTAGTTCATTACATCAAGGCTGTTCAAATCTAATAAGTAGTGGAAATAATGGTGGTAAATGTGTGATTTTATAAGAGATTTTATTATTCACAATAAAACTGAATATTCCGATGGATTCAGTGTTGGTAAAACCGTTTTAATGCACTCTTGTGCTCAGTAAACCACTCTCCCATGATCCTTTGGGAGACAATACCTTGTGTGTGACAAAGATCAAATGTCAGCATGAGCGCGGTCTTTGTCACCCCGTCCTGTGTTCTCTGTGCACATCCGGTGTGTTTGGTGTATGATATGCAAATGCACCAGTGTTGCTATATATACATCTGTTTGGTATTATCTTACAGCATTTGTGCATCCATTGTAAAGCCCCACCCCCCACCCCCCCAAGTGAAAAAAAAATCACTTGGAAAAATCAAAATAAAAGTATTTTCTTGGAAGAAAATCTTTATTATTCATGATCTCTCCTTGCATTATACATGTGCTCCTAATTTTCTTTCAGCCTCTCCAGGAGTCTCTTCTTATTAAGGTGTAAAACCTTAAATCATAGGAGGTGTGAGAATACATATTCAGACAAACTAATCACCAAGCCTTGCATTTGTGATAGACTGATTCTGAAAAAGCAGATTTGCTCATCACCAGTGCTTTTTTTCCAACCTTGAAATAGTTACTGACATTCTAAGAATTCAAATGGACCTTATTCACACATTAACTGCGAATCCGAAAGAAGATTGCAAGTATGTCTAATAAAATGGCCACAGTGTACTTTATTAAATGAATTTGGTACTTTGTGTTGCATTAGAATCAAATAAAAATTTACAAAAATCCAATATGTACAAAAATGTAACGTACTTTTTGTTTTTACTCAATTTACAATAAAATCAGATAACAGATTTGATGCATTTTACGCACTTCAGACTTTCATCACACGATACAACTTACTTAAGAGACCAATAATAAAGTTTTTTTTTGTTTTTTTTAATGTCATTTATTACATCACATACACCACACTAGTTTTATCTGTATTATGTCATATGTAACTGCCGATCTCTAGTCAATAGACACCCTTCACAACCAGGACTCGGAGAGGAATGTTCTTTTATACATGTACATTTGCATACATTTATTTACAGTTAAATAGTCTTTTGCAAGTCACTATGGAACTTCGGTTGTAACTGAAATACCAGTAAAGTCTGTACATAATTTCTGAACGCTGAACTGAACGCCACCGAGTTCATTCAATTACTGTGCTTATACTAATATCGTGCTTTATAAATAACCACCGATTATCATTTATCTAAATGTAAATTTCTTTTTTTTTTTACCCCCATTTATGGCATTCTAGTAAGTATCTATGTCTCCGTGTGAGGGAGGATCAATTTGTTTATTCAAAAGAAAGCTTCTCCGATGAATAATAAAAAAGTGCCACATTTAATTTCAGCTAAGTTATTCAGTGTTTGCTAACTGATTCAAAATGCTCACAATCTTATAACAGTTCGGCCTGTGACCTCTGACTATCTTGGTCGTCATTTTGATTGTTTGTCTGCATATGCAATTTCATTTCAGTCTGCTTTCTTCTGCTTGCAGTATAAGCCCTGTTGAAAAAAACAGCATATGCTGATTAGGTATGTTTTGAAGCATGGCTGCTGGTTTGAGCTGGTTTAAGCTGGTTCTTAGCTGGTTATGAGTTGGTTTAAGCTGGTCATGTGCTGGTCCTAAGCAACTAGCTTACCAACACATGACCAGCTTAAACCAGCTCAAACCAGCACCCATGCTTCAAAACATACCTAACCAGCATATGCTGTTTTTTTTTCAACAGGGAGCACAGTAAGTACGCTAATCAATAATGCAACGTCATCATACTAGCATGACAGCAATCATGTGCATGACTAAAACTAAACCAAAAGAAACAAACAGAAAATGTCACTTACGGATAATGAATCCAAGGCGAGCATTGTTTAACGCAAATAAAACAGAATCAGCTTGCATGAATTGAATGTTCTCCTGCTGTGAAAAGTTGTAAAATAAGTCCTGCTTTTGAACTCGGCTCTACTGATGTACCAGTAATAAACAAAGCAGCCTTCAACTCCTCGGCTCATCCACCGGGACTCCATCGCAATAAATTCCTTCATATCATCCACATCAACAACTAGAGCTGGAGAGTGGTCTGTTTAAAATACCGCTTTGAGGTAGGTTACAGGTATGAAGTTTTTCCAGAGCGAAGAAATGGTTGACTATGATATCTCTAGGTTTATTGATAAAAACCCAGATAGAAAAATAGAACTAGAAGTGCAAAATAAAGATACATAGTTTAGCTGTAACGTTATGATTAGCTTAAATGTTAAGACGTAGGTCTACCTATGCACATAAACTGAGTGAATAGCTTTTACTTGATACGTGTTGGGCTAAATTCCAACCCCTTGCCAGATTATTATTACAGTGAATATTAAAATTCACACACTCTATTTCTAAATACGTTAAAGATCTTATTGTAAGCAATTCATCCACGTGTTTCATTTTTTCCCCCTGAAAACGACTGACTTCTCTCTTGTGCCGTATGCAGGACTTCTCCAATCGTTTTGACTAATAGTATTATCATTAATAATGTGGAGAATATGCCATCAAAACAGGCTATTCCGCATCTCCAAACATCTACACAGCCTTTTGTAAAAAGGCCTTGATTCATTCTGCATGTGCTGAATGCATCACATTGTTGAGTGTTTTAAATTCATGTCATATTTCAACATTAAAAAAAATTATTGAGGCCTTGCACCTGATAAAGAAGAATGTCACCAAAACTCACAGACACAGCAAGTGTTGCCATTAGGATGCTCCTCTTAATCAGATGAACCAAAACGCAGTGTGCTTGGGGTATCACTGAAACAAAAATATCATGGTATTTATGGGAAAGCTAAAAAACGTAGGATGCTTTTGAAAACGATGGATACGTAATATCGCAGAGGTGTGCGATACATCACCCGACTTCCTTCAAAAATGGTCTTGTGTAGGTGGTGCAGCAATTTAAATCTGAAAATTGCCTAATTAGTGTGCTAACACAAGGTTTTTGTGCTCTGACTACAGGGGACTCTTTTAGAGGGCTGTTTGGAAAATGTTGCCAAGAGACAAAGTATCATCATCATCATCCATCACACAGAGAAATTAAAGTATAAGACACATTGGGGGAAAAAATGCTGACGAGATAGGAAAGTAGCAAAATAGCTCAAATATACAGGTCTACGTAGATTCATACAATCTCATCTAAATAATTTTTTCTGTTCTATTTTCTTTTTTTATTTGCAACAATTTTATTTGCAAACGTGCAGATTGCTGCAGGCTAAAACAACTATGCTTTCAGTTTACTTGCCACCAATGGTAGGACGTTACAACACCTCAGGAGTGTTTCAAAGCTACAAATTACAGTTCAGATATGACCAACTGAAGCAAAACGAATCTAACCGTCCTAGATTAGTCATCTCCACACTGTCAAATGGCATTAAGCAAAATAATGTGCACCTTAAAATCAACCATTTTGTAAGACACATTTAAAATCCATCAAAAACCAAAGAAGAAAAACAAAGAAAATCGAGTATTAAAAAGTTACACATAAAACATTTTTTCCCACACTTTCAAAATCGCAAACTATCCACAACAGGCACATCTAGCTTCTGTCGCAGTAAAATTTCACCTTGTCTCTCAACGTAAGTGTAAAGAAATCCTTCATTGTTCTGAGACTCCTTCCTGTGACACGTTGTGTGCTTGTTTTCTATTTATTTTTTATTTTTCTGCCCTCACCTCCACATCTCCTTCGGATATTCGACATAAAGACACAAAGAAGCACTTGCAACTGAACGGAAAGTTTAAAACTCCAACACTTTCATATATAAAGGATGCTTTTGGCTGATTTAAAGATACAGTGCTCTTTTAGGCAGATGTGATTTGTTGAACCATAGGGCCCGGAGCGTCATTCGGAGCACATTAGCTAGTCTGTACTCTGTCGCAGACTACTTATCCCTGACAATTTGATTTGTAGACCGTGAGTTGGCAATTGAAGAGCCTGATGGAGAAAGTCTTGATTACACTGCAGAGTTTGGAATAGTACACTTCGCCGGCTTTCTGGATGTGTTGAGAAGTGACCCCGTTTATTGTCTATTTGTGCGCCTTTAACTTATTTTACTGTACCGATACAGACACACCAAAACTTGACCCAGCCTAGAAGAACACTGCATCTTTAACCTAGAAGATGAAGCGCATCCAGGTTCTGTAGAGTACAGTTTGGCGGACACTGTGTGAACTGTGATGGTCTTTGCCTCCCACTTTGCTGTGAACCAAACGGATCCTTGTCAGCCCACAGCCATGAGGTGAATGAGGCCGGATCGCCAAAGGGAGCTGCCAGGAAGTGTTTTCTTGGCCTATTGTCTTCTCCCGAAGACAAAAACGAGTGTGTGTTCTCCCTGTTTTGTTGTCCCAAGTGGCTTGGACTCTTGTGATGATCGCATACTTTCTTTTCTCGTCTTTTTTCTTTGTACAGGATTCAAGTAGATGGTTGAAATGCTGCCCTGTTTATATATACAGTATGTGGTCGAGCCACAGTTCAGCGTGGAGTCAGGGTGAGTGGAGCGTTTGGCACTGGTACAGAACTGCTGATGAAACACTACTAATAGGTTACAGCACCCTAAACAAGGACGTCTCGAGTCTAATCAGCCATTTTTTTTTATTTGTGTACCATCAACGTGATATTTGGACCACTGTTTCTCCAGTGCGGTGGGTAGTCGGTTGGTTTGTGTGCACTGGATGCTTGGTTTCAAAGGGAAAGGCCTTTGTTTTGCATTTGCTGCAAGAGACAAACTATGAAGTGTTCTGGATGTCCTCTTGGAGACGTCGGCTCGAGGACGATCAACTCTGGGAATGAAGGTCTGTACAACACTGAGGAGGACCGAGGGGTTTGTGGTCTATATCAGCCAGTGCAATGACTTTTAGAAACCCAGATATTCCCTGACAAGACAGAAGTAATACAAAATAAAAAGCAACGAGAGAACGGCTTAAAAAAGATCGATTATTTAATTCGTCCACAAATATGTTGTGCCTATATTTGCTTGTCCATGACAATCAACATCATGACTAGATGCTATGTATGCAAGGAACGTTATTGCCACAGTCCTGCTGTTTATTCAAGTGGAAAGTAAAGTGTTAATGTTTGTGTGTTTCCACAGCGCAGGCTACAAGGTGGTCTCATACTCCAGACGCTCTTGGACCAATGTGTCGTCTTTATATTGGAGGCGTGGCGGGGTCGGAGACGAGTCTATGGCCAGGATGGCTTTACGTAAACTCCTGTCTAGTACGTGCCTCTCCCAGGCAGGGTAGCGGTTCCTGCACAAGTCTATTTTGATGACTGTCTCCTCCAGGTGCGGGGCACGGGAGGAAGGTGTGGAGGGTGCGCTGGGCCGCACCTGAAAGACGGGTACGCAACCGTCCCTCTCGCTGTACTTGGCCTCGCGGTCAGCGTCCCTGGCTAGCGTACCTCCACGGTTGGAGCGCAGGGAGTTGGTGGCGCCCTCGGGGGGCAGCGTGAAGGTAGCGGTAGGGTCCTCGAACTGGACCAGGCTGGCCGAGCGACCAAAGCGCGGCCCGTTGGGATGGAAGAAAGCGTAGTACATGAGCATGAAGACGATGCCGGTGAAGAAGCTGGAAAAGATGACGCACAGAGCGGGCACGGCGAAGGCGTCTGTGCTGGGAGGCGAGCGGTACAGGTACCACAACGCGCTCAGGGCCGTGTTCTCTAGCAGGATCATGAAGTAGTAGATGAAGAGACGGCAGCGGGTGTGTCCCTCCTTCACGTTGAACCAACTGAAGATGTAGATGATTCCCACTACCATGTCAAAGACGATCTCCTCCCACTTGGTGATACAGAATTCGGTCTCGCAGTGTACGATCCAGAAGGTCATGATGCACCAGTGCAGCACGATGAAGATGCCGAAGTAGAGCTGGAACACGGAGGCGAAGAGAGCGAAGGTCACTACGCGAGCGGCGATGGTGAAGAAGTGCCAGCAGAACTGGATGATGACGGCAAGGTAGCTGATGGGCTTCTTGTCATCGCGGGAATCACGCAAGGCTTTCTGGTAGGAGGCCAGAGCCCAGGCCAGAGACACCAGAGAAGCAGCCGCTGTCATCCCTGAAATAAAAGGAGAGAAGTGTCGGTTATGGCTGGACATCAAAATCCTAAGTATCCCTGTTAATCAACCCAAGAAATATGAGCATATAGAGAACTACACAAAGTATTTATGTGCAGTATGTAAAGCAAATGTGGAAATATTTAGTGATTTCTTTAACTGACACGTGCCAGCTCCTATAATTCAAGTTATGAAAAAAATATCCCTGTATGTATATTTGTGCAATCGTGAATGTTATATTAACTTTATCCAGCAGTTCAAAAAAATCATGAAGTTATTATTGAGTTACATTTTAGACATATATATATTTCTGTTTCACCAACGAAAATAGTTTGAAACAATGCTAGAGTAGAACATTTGTGCTTTGTTCCTGAATGAATGTTTTCGAACAAATCATTTGAGTCAATAGTTCAAAAATCCATTCATAAAGACAGCCACTTTCTTCGTTTCTAAATTAATCAGCCATTTTGAACAAATTGTTTGAATTAATGATTCAATGAATCACCCATTAATCACTTTATTGTCATATTTATCTGTGGCAAGCCTAAACCAGCCAAGATGCCAGCATAAAAACACACTAAGCAAAATATGGTTTAATTATCATCGAAAAAAATCACAAAAAAGTATTGAGATATAATTTTTCATCAAATTTGCACATCCCATTCTTACCATGTCTTTTTGGAATTTTTTTTTTTACTCTTACCACAGACTCAGATTTTTTTAGGTTCTCAAACTATGAAAATCCATTATAAAAATGCATATATACTGTATATATATATATATAATGTCGTTTCCATCACAACCAACTATTTATCAAATGTTAGTGTGTTTACCAAGGAGAAAGAAACCAAGTCATTGAACAGCTTGAAATGAAACATGAAATGTGGTGTGTAAACCAAAGAAAAATATAAATGTAAATATCACTTGTAAGCAGAATATTTTTGCAATTTTGAAAGTTCCTAAAAGAAACAGTGCTCTGCAGTGCATTTCATGTTAACCAGCTATAAATGTAGCTTGACATGTGAAGCACTTCTTGCCCAGATACAATAGGATGCTGGTTTCCGACGCAGAATAGGAAGTGCTCACCAAGGCATGCAAATGCATTTATCTCGTTATTACATCTTTATATATTCATGACTCTGGAGAATACAGTCAGAAGTGGGCTAATGGAGTAGCTTGACCGTGGAAATGTCCGTCAATGGCTCGTGCTCCTGTGCGTATCACATGCAGCCCTCCTGTGATGAATGTGCTTGCGATTTCATATCTAGACCCTCTGGTGAATCACACCACACCAAGGTTTACAAGCTCCGGCCCTAATCAAAGCTGATAAACGGTGACTCCAGAGACATGGTTCATTTTGATGAGACTTGTTTTATTTCCTCTTCAGGGAAACAGCCTCTGTGGAATTTTGCTTAACTGCACCTTTCCACATTTATGACTCACTGGCCCATGAGTGAGATGTTATCCATCATGTTGTCCAAAAAACTCACTTGTGCTTAATGGAGGAGGCTTTACAAGCAATCTGCATCAGATGGAGTACAGTAAAGCAGCCAGCAGTGAATACAGGTGCGTGAAGCCCATCTTTACCGCTGTGACACACTGTTCTCGTGGAGCTGGCAGCCACTGTTATGTGCTCAAGCTGCTGGAGTGATCAGTTTCTTGTGAGTGAGTGAGTGAGACAGAATACAAAGATTACACACACTGTCCAGTTTATCCTCAATATCAAGTTTAATGCTGATACTGAGATAAAAGATGAATATAGTAACACTGTCTAGACAAGTTCAGCAGCACCAAAAAGAGGATAGTTCACCCAAAATGAAAAATTCCATCATCATTTAC
This sequence comes from Sinocyclocheilus anshuiensis, assembly GCF_001515605.1. NCBI lineage: Eukaryota > Metazoa > Chordata > Actinopteri > Cypriniformes > Cyprinidae > Sinocyclocheilus > Sinocyclocheilus anshuiensis. The sequence goes on along the minus strand of NW_015557685.1, from coordinate 110,300 downwards.
TCACCCATATGTTGTTCTAAACCTTTCTGAAATTCTTCTGTGGAACACAATAGATGTTTTGAACATACAAGGAAATGTTTGGACCCCATTCATGTGTTCTGTGTTCTGAAGAAGAAATAAAGTCATACAGATTTGGAAGGACATGAGGGTGAATTAACATTATTGAGTGAACAATCCCTGTAACATAATTCTTTTTGTGAAACATTTTACTTGAAAAATAAAACAAATTTACCTTTCAAATAAATGGAACTTGGTTGGATATTCTGTTATATAATGCAAAGATATGGTTTAAATATGCAAATACGTTTTAGGGTGATTGTGCTTTGCCTGTTTTACCATAATTGTGATGATCTTCAAAATACACTATACACTGTTTAAAAGTAAGATTTTTCTTTTTTGTTTTTTACTTATATTTAGCAAGGACACATTTATAATGTTGCAACAGATTTCTATATCGAATAAATGCTGTTCATTTAAAATATTCATCAAAGAATCGTGATAATAATAAGACTGATAACAAGAGGAAATGTTTTTTTGTCACCAAATTAGCATATTAGAATGATTTCTGAAGGATCATGTGACACTGAAAATTCAGCTTTAGCATCACGGGAATAAATGTTACATTTTAAAATACATTAAAATATAGAAAGCAGTTGTTTTAAATTATAGTAATATTTCTGTTTTTAATGTATTTTTAATCAAACAAATGCAGCCTTGGTGAGCATATTGTTTCAAAAACAAAAAATACACCAAATAAAAATGTTTAATCTTGAAAAAAAATAACACATACAAGTTTATGCAAGGAGGACTAAACATGTCAACATAAATTTAGAAAAATACTTGTATGCAGGTGAACCTAGTCTAATTTTTTAATGTTTCTTAATGTATGATGAATTAAAATGTTTAGCAGTCCTAAAATATTGTGTTGTCTTTCATCTGTAGTTCCAGACAGGCAGCATATGGATCTCTCATATATTAAACCTGAAACGTCTCTTTCTCTTGTCAGAAAAAAGACTAATAAATCTGACATTCTCACTGCACTGAACTGTTCCTGAGATAACAAGACAGACTTTGAATTCATTAGTTCCCTCATTAATTCTAAATGAAAACCAAGTGTAAATATTCTCGTCTTTACCTCTCAGTTTGACATTCATACCCAAATCATATCAAGACAATACAATACACAGTTTTCAGAATAATGTCCTTTTTATCACCCTTCTGTATAATGCTGTAGTGCAAGCAGAGGAGAGGTTGAGATAACAGGAAGTTTCAGTGCCAATCAGTTCCTTTCAGACGGCATCAATAAAAACGCAGAATCTCAAGTTCCTGAGATAACACCATGGCCATGAATAATAGAAAGAGTCCTCGTGTGAAATGATGAATGTGCAAAGATGTGTTAATTTGTGTCCAAATAAAGGTGAGTATTATTTTCATTTCACAGAGGCTGCAAGCTCACCGTTCATCAAAAGCTGTGACAGACAGATTTGCCATGTCTCTGCAATCTGTTTTCAGATGAGCTGTGCATTATGGACACTCTACACCAAACAAAGCAGACAATCAATGGTAAAGATATTCATTGATGGCATTGCATAAGATAGCACATTCATAACAGAGAATGTGCACCCTGGGCATCTATTTTTATTAGTCTGAAGAGCGATTAAAAGCTCAGAATCTTATCAGTGGAATTGACTGTGTGATGTTGACACTCCCGGAGCGACACATCCTCTGTGGAGGACTGCGAGTGTGGAGGGGTAGTCAACAGTCTTTACAACAGTAAACACACACCAATTAGCAGACTGCAGTCCAGATCTGGACCCAAGATTTGAATCCATCCAGATTGTGAATAATTTCTCATAAATAAAGATAATTATAAACATAACATTATTTCTCCTCATGGAAAAGATTAGCCATGTTTACACAGCTGAATCTGAAGAAGGACAAGACAACCTATTCAGCTACAATTTCATTTATAGTGAATTACATTAAAATATTCTCTTCAATTTTCAAATCTATCTATCTATCTATCTATCTATCTATCTATCTATCTATCGATCTATCTATCTATCTAGTGTTTGTTTATACTGTGAGTTTTTTTCAATAGCTTATTTACGTGTTTAACCCACTTAGATTAAATCTGGCCCATTAGTAGCTGGAGAGAGCTGAGGGGGTGTAATGACTACTTTGCAAATTGGGGTAATTAACTGACAGAGGCCAGGCTATAATTCTTATTCTGTGGGCTATCTGGCCTGCGGCTTGGCTCCGATGCTCTCTACGACAGTGAAGGTGCATGTATTCATGTATTCCTCCCTCCCTCCCTCGTATCCTGCGCACGTGCAGCGCATCCAGAGGAGACGGTCGCCACGGGAACCTGCCACGGTCCAGCGTGCGAGGCTGTGAGAGCGGCAGCAGTGACGTAATGCTCCTTGCTGCTCCTGCTCATGAGGGCTGCAGTAATTTGGAGAGGGGAGGAGGGCATAGACAGTGTGTGTGTGCGTGTTGTGTGTTTGTAGGGTGTGTAGTAGCAGCAGTGTTATGCAAACCACAGCATCACTGCAGTATCTTCTTCATCTACCTCTACAGGCCCCTCAAATCCATTCACATTAAGGGAATAGTTTACCAAAAAAAGGAAAATGCTGTTATCATTTTTCAATATTTGCTCACCCTCTTGTCGTTCCAAACATTCCATGTTGATATTTTATCTGTTTACACAAGAAAAGAATAGTAATGAAATCTATTGTATGGCTTTAAAAAAAAATCTCAAATATAGTGTATGTTTTATGGACTATTTGCTTTTATAGTGTTTTTTCGTCCTTTTTAGGGCATGTATCTGTATGGAAAAGAGCTGCATGAAGACTCTTCAAAAATTTTGCAAAGAAATCATTTACTTTTCACTCTAACTTATTATATTAAATGCAATATTTTTATTTAATCTTTCTCATTGTAAATCTATTGAAATTAGTTTCTGTTGGCACATTTAAATGTTTTAAATACCATAACATGCGGCTGGCTGATTTGACAAAAATGTTACAATTGTACCTGATCGCCACTAAAACAGAAATGTAGTCAAAATTGATGCCAAAAACTTGCCTGTAAAATGTGTTTTTGCACCCAAAAATGGAGGTATACTAAAAAAAAAAAAAATTGGTACAGTAATATGATTTCATCTACAGTGACAAAATTCAATTAGAAAGAGAATTAGTGGTAAAGATCAACATGAAATATGAGAACATCCGTCATTTTGAGATGTGAATTTGGTGCACAGTAAGCAACAAGAAAAAGATTTTGCTGAACTGAAAACAAAGGCACTTTGAATAAAGGATTGGTGCTCTTTGATTTGAAATACAATTTAAAACAATTAAAAAAAGAACTCTCAGTTGTATGCTGCTATTTCAACAATTCAATGACAGTAACATTGTTTTAAGACAGGGGGTCTTCAACCTTTTCCATGCTAATGATGGAGACACAGACGTTTCATAATGTATAAAACTGTATTTTAAGCCTGGCCTATAAGCATGTATACAATATCACATAAATGATTTGTCATGCCATAAAATGATTAATGATGTTAATACAACGTAATGTTGATTCTTATGATGCTTCAGTGATAACTTATCTAACTAAAAAAAAGAAAATATTCAAAATTAGTACAATAAATGTAATGGTGTGACAGGGGACACATTTGTGTTTATGGCATACAGACAAAAATGATTGAAACGTGAAGAATAGTTAAAGAGAAAGTGTTGCTTCCTGTAGTTGCGAACAAAACAATACACTGGGTGCATGTTATGAGCAAGGCTTTTTCCTACGCTGAAGTGTTGCAGGAAATGGTTATGGCTGAGTGGCCCATTATTTATGTGAGCAGGTAGAGAGATTTTATTTCTGGCAGGGGTCCAAAGAGAAGCTACGTAAGGGAAAATAGTGAGAAAAGATACTGCTTTACTGACTGACAGCGTCTTTTACTGCGACAGTTGCTGATAAAGTTAGGGAGGATGCATTTGCAGAGCGAACGAGTCAGAGAAACACAAATCAAATGTGTCCTACATTTCACCACTGCGCGTCTGCCATCAAATGGTACCCAAGTTGTTTTGTCTATTTAGAAGACTTTTGAATTATGACTGTACTGCTAGGTTAAATTTTTACACTTTGCTCAATGTTGTTTTTGACTTGTAAGCGTAAGAGCGACAAATCGCAAAGGAAAGTCTCCGATGAAAGAGTTTGGAGCATCAGACGGCTCTCCGCTCTGCTCTACCAAACACCACGAGCAAAACTGCCTCCAGACCGGCTTCCACTGTCACCCGGCGCAGACGCTCAGATCCTCACGCTCAAAAAAAGAGGATATTCTCGGCTCTGTTGCATTAGGAGCCCAGGACCCCTGCTTTCATAAATAATTTCTCAGCCTTGATGCGAGAAAATTCTGACAGTCCCTGGGCACTTTTGTTTATGGAAGATTATGAAGAACAGAAGACAGCACATAAAGGCGCTGAAGCTTTAACTGCTAGGCAGGGCTCTGCAATCCACAAAGCACAAAAGCACAAATCAACAGAATGGTCATTTATGAACAGCTCTGGTAACATGACCATTTTTTATGAGTGTTGGTTAATGGGGGCTGACTGAAAGGTCACCACAATGTCAAACTGAAGGTTTTAAAGTGTCCCATAAATCTACCCTTGTGTTCTTAGTAGCAATGATAAACATGACAACAGATTATCTTCTGTTCTTAAAATCCGGCTCTGTGAAACTACATAACCCGGTCCACTTATTCTTATCCAAGAGCTGCCCATTTATACAGGAAGAGACCGATATGTAAAGCAAGTTTGTTGAGTTATTATGACATTTAAATAATCGATGATACCACAATAATAGGCAGGTCTAAAAAAAAAAAAATTTTTAAATAATCTCAGTAGTCTCTGTAAATGATTGTTCATTAAACATTGAGTGAGTGCACAAGTGAAAAGAATTTATGTACTTCCAAAATGTAATAACTGCTGATTATATCCCAGATATAAATCATTAATCAAAGTATATACAATCCTGTACTTGGATATCTAGTTTAACTACCATGAACTGCCTCTTTTGAAGATTTGTCAGTATGAATCTAGCATTACCTTATCAACAGGGCTTTGTTTCCCAATAGATTGATAAAAACCTTATAACAACAACATAACTTGTTGCTTATTTACTAGTGTGATGCATCATTGGAGAAATTAGCTAGTCACAACTCTTTCCCAAAACATTGTTGCACATGGTTTAACAATATAGAATTGTCTTTGATTACATCACTTGGAGTAATAACTTCTGCTAATGAATCATTTCGAGATCAAATTAATTGCTCTAAATAACGTACTTGGCATCTGATGGCTACAATGCTATTTTTGTTTTCCAGTTTTTGGGTCCACATGTTAACTAACAATATATTATGCTTCTAACCACAGGTCGGGAGCTGTAGTTCCAACTACACAAGTTTGTGACGCTGTTTGCGAATGTTCATCGGAACTATGGTTTTGGGAAACACTGAATTGTAAGTATATGTAGGTGATGACAGAACTTGTGACCATAACTGGCTAACGATGCTTTAGGGAAACATATCCTTATGTGAGAATGTGATCTGATTTGGAATATTTTTGTATAATATAAGTAACAGACCAAGGGATTAGGATTGGTTAGCATTGTAGGTAGTTACTGCTGGTATAGGACATTCAAAAGTATACTTTCAGAAAAAAAATGTGCATTAATTGTACATGTAAGTGTATGACAACTTGTCACTGTGGCAGTAACGTTAAAGGGACATCTCTTCCGCTAAAAGGTGCATATTCCTACCTTTCAAGTAGTAATATTTACCCTTAAGGTACTACTAAGAAAGATTTCCCTCTGAGGGTGCTGCCTTATGAGCTGTTGTGCCCCTAATGGTACAATTTTTGCATTTTTGTCTGAGAGTGTAGCCATATATTCTAAAGAAATGCATTTTGCAGATATTCCACTATGTGGTAGATGTTTGTCCAGTGAATATTTTGTGGGAGGCTCTTAAATGCATAAAATGATCTATAATAGGAATGTCTGCTGCCTTTGACGTCACAGCCCAGAAGAGTTACACTTGTGAAGAGTTTGGGACTGTGAGTTATTTTGTGGTCCATTAACCAATTAGTGTTGTCAGGACATCACTTTCCTGCTGCTCTAGGGTGAGTAGAGAACTCTTAAGTTAAGAAAACCCTTAGGCTACGTCCACACGAAGCCAGAGCTTTCCCTATCTGATCTTTTTTTCCCCTCGTCTCAAGAAATATCTGCATCCACATGAAACCGTGAAACCGACACAAAATGATGTAGTATACATGCCAGACCAGTATGTGGCGCTGTAAATATGCCACAGAGATACACTAAAAACGGAGAAGAAGACTTGGACTATGCGCATAAACCTTGCACGCGGTGTAGCGAATCAGCTCATGGGGAAATATGAATAATTAATCATAACTAGTTATAATTAATTATAAATATTTAGATCCGCTGTAGATATTTAGCTGACCTCTCAGGGTCAACTGTCTGTCAATTCTAAGAACGTTAATTTCCTGGTTAAGGGAAATAACTTTCTTACTGTACAATTCTACAAAGAGCTTGTAGCATAAATCTGCATGATTAAGTGACTCCAGTTATGAGCAAACAATGAACAAGGTCAAGTGTGATACAAGTAAGACTTTATTAACTACATAAACACTTAAACTAGTCTAAACATACTACATAAACACTTAAACTGGTCTAACATACACATAAACACACACACACACATACGGTTGGTATAGGAAAGGGTTAAAGCTTAAGCAGTAAAGAGGAAATAAGGAATGAAGTTATGGAACCATTTGCATATTCAGCAGATCTACCTCAAGGGAACATCAAATTCTTATACAATATAATATTTCTTATTCAGTGCTTTAAGTGTTTGTAGGTCAATTTCTTTGTTCTATTGTAATTCATGACTGTTTACTTGTCTTCAGTAAGTTTGTTTTTACGTAGGCTAGTATTTTTTTTATTTTGTGATATTGGAATTAGTAGCAAGAATTATGAAATTGCAATGCATCAGAAATTTAGATTGGATAAAAATCCTATTTTAAGCTATATATATCATTATTGTGATGGGGGGCCCTGCAGTAAGTCATAGCCCCGGGGCCCAGTGAGGTCTTAATGCGGCCCTGGCTGTTACGTGACGTAGCAGTGTCTGACTAGAGGCGAGACGTAACGAAACGCCTATACGATACAAAATGTATGCATATACAGCTAAACACGTCTCCGTGTGGACGGGGCCTTAGTGACAAGAAATAATTTAGGATTTCTTACCTTAAGGGGTTGGCTGAAACCAGGCTTTGGTGATTAGAAAAAAGATAGTTTCAGCCTCAGACGTCACGCCCACGGAAGTGATGGAACTTTGGCTGAACGTCTGATGCATATGGCACACAAAACTGGAAACACTTCAGGAGTTTCGAAGTCGTCATCGGATTGGTTGAATTATACAGGATTTCCGGGAGACGTGTGTGTCGCGTTCTTTAACGTTCCGCCTGGAAACAAAGATGCCGTGGCGCCAAACTCCCTCACGAAAGAAGAAAGCCGTTGTGTTTACTGTGACGATGAGCACTTATCAGGATCAACTAAATGCTGGATTTTCAAAAGTATGTGAAATATTTAAAGTTCACGGCACAGAATCTTTAAAATACGTCTGAGAGTTTTACACACCAGTCTGTTATTGTGGCGACATTTCCACGCCCTTAAACGTGACGCTGAAACGAAACGAACTGTGCGGGCCTTGGCCAATGAAAGCTGCCATGGATTCCAGACCTTCAGCCGTCAGTCTGAAGGTCTGGCTACACGAGACTAGAAAAAAGATGGCAGATTCCAAATCACATTCTTCCAAAGGGTCATATGTCAGCAAAGTAACTCTCATTAAAATCAATGGGAATGCTAACAGATAGCTTTTTCCAGGTATTATAGACCTGCTTGCATCAGACGGTCACTACAGGATTTAAAACAAGTGATAAGAGTATAAACAAAAGGTGAACAAAACTTGAGTTTTATGAGTTGATTGCTAAACAGTGCTAGTTCTATCCTTTAACTATCCTAGCTGTATAATTTGCACAGTCGGTTTAAAGACTTGCTTTTCTTTAATAATTGCTTACTTTGGGCAACACTCTTGAAAAAGCACTCTGCCTCACTCCCTCACAACAGTCTTTTATGTTCAGTGGCAAATGAGTTTTTCTCACTCTCTGTCCCTCTCCATCACTCTTATATGGACAGGATGAGCTATATAAAGTGAAGGATGACAGTAAACCTGGGAGTTCTCTCTCCTCAGTATGTCCTACCCTCACCCTTACAAAGAAGTATGGCAGCTGCACCATTGTGATAGTATCCAAAAAGACGACTAAAAAAATGTTGGGATCTCTGTTGAAAAAGACAGGTGGGTAGCTTTTAAAACAGGTGGGTAGCTTTTCTCCTAGCCCCACTAAACTTGTTAGGCTGGTCTGTTTCGCTGGTTTTAAAGGGCATTTGGACACTTATCAACTGGTCATCCAGCTAAACCAGCTTAAAATCAGTTTTGCCAGATTAGGAGACCAGCTAAACAAACACAAACAGGGTAAGAGATGAGCTAAACCAGTTCTAAGCTAGCTAGCTAAGACCAGCAAACCCCCTTAGGCTGGTTTTCAGCACACACCCCAACAGCTGCGGTGGTAACACTTTAACACATAGGTAAAATTGTCACATTCACTTCATTATTCACAATTAGTGTGCAGTGTAAAGGTTTGACTAGAATCAACAAAGTCTCACGGCCAATTCATATATATTTTACGAGCTGGCTAATTTCTAAGTTTAGGGGCGAGGTTAGGTGTAGTCCTTCGTACGAATTCCTGCCACCTCATAAAATATGTACGATTTTTCACAAATCTTATGAATTTGTATGAGTAAGGTCATACGAATTTGTACGAATTTGCCACCTTGTCAAATATGTACGAATTGCCGTGAGATAGGATTGGAATCAACTATTCAGGGCTTATAAATTTGTCAAGTTATGTATATTTTGAAATCTAGTGTTTTACAGGGGTTTCTGTGAGGGTTATGTTTATGGGTAGGGGTTCAGTTGAAGTGTGGTTACATTAGCGATAATTCAGTGAAATTTTGTGGGCAAAAACAAGTGTATAAGATATATGAAGCACAGCTCACAAGCAGCAAATCTGTGTGGGGAACTCCTGAACATGGAGATTCCTATTGACATGACTGGATTTCAGAGAGCAGTGGTAAATGTAACCGCCCCTTTAGGTGATCTAAAAACAATGGAAGTCCACAAGATGTTCGAGTGTGCTTGTGTTGTGTTACCTTGCACAGCCTGGAGTTTGTGAGTCTGTATGATGATACAGAGCTGGAGCACCAGCTGAGGTGCGCTCTCCAGAAATGTGGCCAGTAGGTGGAGCATGCTGACGTCAGCAAACTCGTACACCATCCTCCAGTAGAACCTCCAGCGGTCATTCTCTCCGCTCTGCCTGCTCCTGATGCCCAGATAGATGGTGTGGAAGTACCTGTGCGAGACACAAAGAAAACCCGTTTAAAACCTCTCTCACTGAATTCTCAATGGCAGGGCAGAATCAGCTTCTGCGACAGACAGACAGCTAGAATATCTCAATGCTTTGTCTGCTTTTCTTTTCAACATGACCTTACAACTGGACAGACTGTTCCAGGCTATGTTGGTCTCTGTGCTGTTTTGTAAACAAGATCTGCTGTGGATGGACCGTTTTGAACTGCTGATGAATTATATTATTTAATGTCAAAGCTGATGACTCAACACAACATCTCAAAATGATTAAACCAAAAATGGAACATTATGTCATTGTAATTTGAATAGTTAAATACTGAATCCTTTATAATGTGTGCAGACACTTTCCACGAATAGGACACAAAATTGCATCTTTATCTTTTTTATTTAATTTCAACAAATGATCAGTGAAAGAAGGTGTTTACTGTTAATTGTTAACATTAAATGAAGTTAAATGATATATTTTAATGTTTTGTTATGTTTATGTTTAATTTTTTTTCGTTTGCAATATCTGCAAATAGTTTAAAGTTTTTTATAGATATAAGCATAAATGAACATCAAAAATAAAAAGTCAATTTTTTACAATTAAAAACAAATAAAATAGTAAATTACAAGACCAAATGATGCATGGCGACTTAAAAATGAGAAACTTAAAAATAGTTTTTACTACAGTTAAAAGAATATTACTTCAACAGACTGTGAAAATTATGAAAATATAGTTTGAATGTTAAATACAGTTGAGTAGATTAACATCTCTTAGGTGGGACAGGCCAAGATTTCCATTTTAACACGGGACTACAGACATGTGACGTCTTTAAAACAAGCTACTCTTTATGCCAGATAACATACTGTATCTAATATTTCTCACAACAAAAACACGGGACGTGTGTCTACAACGCTTTTAAAAAAGTCATGGGACACCAAAGTGTTCTGTATAAATGGAAAGTGCCTGTAACTATTACATTAAAAGAAAGTAAAGAAACGAAATTATTAAAGGTTTTGTGAGTGAATCTTGGTGAGGACATCTGCGGTTGGAAGTAACTCACCTCTTCATGGGCCTTTCTGCCCCTTTAGGCATACAGAGCTCTTCATTTGCTTGTAATTAGGCCTGTCGCAATAATCAATATATCGACTTATCGCGCAATATATGTACATGACCTAAATAATTTTTGGTGATTCAATATATCGCACATTATATTTACTTAAAAATGAATATCACCATGTTTTGTACATTCCACTTGCGCCTGTGTCTTTTGCAGCTTCTCGTACATAACGTGGTGTAGTCATGAGGTGCTCGTTCAAATTTAAAAAATGCTTCTACAAAAAATGTTTCATCTGCAGATATGATCTTGTTTAGGGATCTGTGCCTTTGTGCATACGGACATCTGACTGCTAAGTAGTGATTGTGTTTTTCAGCAATAGTGTGCACCCTTCATTTACAGAGAAAGAAGGTCAGGGAAAAATCTGTAGATGGAAAAATCTCCATGCAAGTTCTTTGTGCAATTCTCTTTTTTTCTACTTGTTACTTTGCACTTTTTGTTAGAAAATGTTTATTTACTATTTATTCAAGTTTTTTAAGGTATCTAATATTTTGATACTTAATTTCCACGATCTAAATATTCTTAAAAATTAAAAGTTTGTTGTCATTTGGAAGTGTGTAGGCCTTCTTGCATTATTATGCTTTTACATTATGATTATATATTCAGTGGCATAAAATGGTCATAAAATCGCAATTATTTCTGGGGCAATATATCGCACAACAAAAAGTTGTTATCGTGACAGGCCTACTTGTAATAAAGTAAAACAGTTCCTATGCAAAAACTGAGCTATTTTAAACTAATTATCACATCTATATTTACCTTTCTAATCTTCCTCCTATGATTCAAATGTAATTTTTTTTTTAATATGCACCTTTGCAGTAAGGTAAAGAATACAGAAGAGCTTACAGTTCTTCTATACCCTCAAATAGTATATATACAGACATTTAACAGAAACTAAAAGTGATTCTATTACATAATATGCAAAACGCTATTACTATATTCACATGTGATAACTTGGGTATTAGGAAAATTGGATTTTGCTTGCTGTACTGGAAGAATTTCTCATAGGCCTACTTACTAAAAATCTTTGCTTCAAACACCAATTAGTCATTTTGAAATCAAATCTATATTTTATGGTACCAACTCGACAAGCTGCAGCAATAATCTCAAACAAATTCACTTTTAAAAAGTCTTGCTCACAAAAAGGTGGGAAATCTTTAGGAATTGCTATGGCAACACTGGCCTCTTTGCAACAAAACACAGAAAGTTGAACAAACCCGCTGCTTTCACAGGAAAAGAAAAGGCTGAATGTGACAAACACACTCATAATGAGCGACTGTGACACAAAGATATTTTAAAAGCGCTGTGTCATCTGCTAACAGTAATGGATTGGTGGTGAATGGTGTTAAGGTCTCTCAGTCTGAGGTGTGTTACTGTGGCCCGTGGGTTAGTGTGATGCTAAAGGCATCTGCTTGCAGTCACAGTGATGTGTCTTTGCCAAGTGACCCGTCCCTGCGTTTTCCACAGAAATCCCCACTGTGTAGTTTACCCTTTGACCCTAATAGGCATCCAGCCAAGAACAGACACACACTTCCACTTACACACACTTATTCTCTCTCCCCAGAGATTCATTAACAGTAAGTTAAGAGCACTGCATCAGCTTGGCTGTCACCTTAACAAGAGGGTTTCCCCAAATCCACTGGCAATCAACAGTATTTTTATTGAATATGAAGGAAAAAAACAAAAACACAATGTGTACAAATGCTTATGGGGGATATAGTCTTGTTTGCACAATGCTTTGTCAATGATTTCTTTGAGAGTGGCTGCCGCCCCCTCTGTCTGCTACAGTTTGTACTTTGATCATTTGTATGCAAAGCATGATTTTATAGTATACTACTTGCCGACTTCAATCAATTCAGAGGCAATGAGTTTACAAGTAAAAGATAAAGGATACGTTGACTTATGGACAGAAAAAAATAATTCACTAAGGTAAATGTGGAGCAGTACACTCATATCAGACGGAAACAGCATGCCTTGAGGTATTGTGTTTGTTTCTTGAATATAAATGCATAGAAGACACTGTATCAACAACTTGCCCACCTGTTATTCCTTCATGCTTACTCTATAGATCGGTGTTTCTCAAGCACTTTGAAATGTTGAACCGGTTTAATCTATACTGTTGTATATATAAACATAATTTATGACTTTAAAAATATTAGAGCTGTCAAAAGATTACAAGAATTTATAATAATGAATAATACAAAAATATTTTAAAAAATACAATTAATTTGTAGGCATAAAAATATATAAAAAAAATACATTTGTGTAAATAAATATATAAAACTGGATTTATGACTGAAAATATTAGAGCTGTCAGAAGACTACAAGAATTTGTAATAATGAATAATAATTAAAAAAAAAATTATTTGTAGATGTTTTTAAAATAAACTTATTTTTTAAAGAAATACTAATATATAAAACAGAAGTAATGACTTCAAAAATGTTAGGGCAGTCAAAAGAATTTATAATAATTAATAATGATAACTGTAAAAACATTTGTAAAAATAAAAATAATTCGAATGATTGATTGAATGAATGAATGAATAATGGATACTACAGTATATTTCTCAGACTGCTTCCATTACAGAGGAAGCTCAAGTCTTATACTCATCCATAGTATTGATTTTTTTAGTGAATCATTGCAATAATGGTCATTTTAATAACATTTATAATCATTCAGGATGATATTAAGAATGCGTTAACAGAAGCACATTTCTGGTTTGGTGTCAATGAAGCTGTGATGGCACTGTGTGGCTACGTAAGATAAAACGGTTAGGAAACACTGTTCTAGATGTGTCAGGTTGGATGTTCACGGTATCAAACCATGGCCTATTTTTTGATACTGTCTTGCCTTTGCAATGTGTAGGCCTAGAATACAATTCATGCAGATCCTCAACAGATAGCAGAGCTAAAAACATGAAGCGCTGATGATACTCTTAAATGAAACACAGTTCACCCAAAGGCGCAAGTAAAGACACTATAAAAAAAAATGAAGCAATAATGGCAGATTAAGTCTTTAGATGGTGTTCTCTGGCTCTGCCATAGTATCAAGTAGTGACTGATTCAAAAGAAAACCATGACAAAAGTACCGCAGTCACCTGGTGCAGAGCAGCAGGGTCGCAGTATGATCTTCCGTCTGACCTTAAGAGTGGGCGTCTGTCCAGCTGCTTTATCAGATAAGTGGGCTTCAGAAGAGGCCTGCGCTTGAAAACAGTCTCCTGGCATTTCCACCACTCACCCTAAAGGCCAAACTAAGAGAGGCCTCTCATATGGCTGTTGTTTGGATTTCAGATAAGCCATGGGTTGTCTATGTTTCCGTCTCTGCAATATGTATCCCCTTCTTATACGGTCCACCTGAAACCACGAGTCCAAGAGGTCTGGCCAGCCACTGCATCATATTACTGCATGCTGCTTAAAGCATGCTATCTACCAAATCCCCATTCAGAATGGGATTAGACAGATGTTGATGTGCATCCTCTTGCCTTGATTGGATTATTCCTGCATCTCAGCACTACACCAATCAGAGGGGTGGGTGGTAACATAAAAAAGCTAAATTGCTTGAGGAAATCATAATGATTCATGCATACATTCAGATCACATATCAGTCAAAGACCACCATATGCAGAGGTGTAACCCTTAAAAAATTGTCATAAATTAACAGATTTCTTTCTTATCTTTTTAATAAACTGATTGGTTTGTTAACTCAATAATAGTTTTATAATAATTAAACTATTTAATAATAATTTAAAATAACAATAATAAATAAAAATCACAAAACTAAATATAACTATTGAACAAAATAAATTTTAATTTAATTTAATTTAATTTAATTTAATTTAATTTAATTTAATTTAATTTAATTTAATTTAATTTAATTTAATTTAATTTAATTTAATTTAATTTAATTTAATTTAATTTAATTTAATTTAATTTAATTTAATTTAATTTAATTTAATTTAATTTAATTTAATTTAATTTAATTTAATTTAATTTAATTTAATTTAATTTAATTTAATTTAATTTAATTTAATTTAATTTAATTTAATTTAATTTAATTTAATTTAATTTAATTTAATTTAAAGGAATAGTTCACCCAACAATGAAAATTATGGTCATCATTTACTCACTCTCATTTTCTTTCAAAACCAATTATACATTGGTTAATCTTCTAAACACAAGTTAAGATATTTTAATGAAACCTAAGAGGTTTCTGTTCCCCCTTTGAGAGTCCAGGAAACCAAAACTTAGAGGGTCCAAAAGGTCATAAAGACAGCCTAAAATAAATCTGTTCATTATATAAAGCGATGATATCTCTTTACAAGACTTGGATTAAAATTCTTTTTTTTGTGACCTATTTGGATCTTCTGAGTTTTGGTTATCTGGACTTTCAATGCAAAGAAAATGTTTCGAAGCTCTTATGGGTTTGGAACAACATGAGGGTGCATAAATGATTTTCATTTAGAATTTTAATTTTTAAGTAAGTATCCTTTTAAGTAATGATAATGTACCAAACATGTACTCAACAGGTATTTAAAAAGTCCATATGAAATTGCAAGACTTAAAAGGAGGCCAGAAGACTTCAGATCTATAATTGGAAAGCTAAATACACACAATGCACACACCTGCCTAGAGCAATCCAGTGAGAATGACATCATACAAAGCACATGCCTACATGTCAGTCCCATGCATTAAAGCTGTTGGTTTGGTCATGCTGATCTGAGGCCTGTAGCTGTGCACATCCTATCTCAAGAAAAGACGCTTCTTCTTACTGCTGACATTTTTCTC
>NW_015557685.1:62359-94843 GCF_001515605.1 Sinocyclocheilus anshuiensis | reverse complement strand
CTGCTGACATTTTTCTCCTTCTCTTCAGGCTAGGGGCCTCCTTTTCATCACTGTCTCATTTAAACTCCCCAACCATCGCCGCTACTGGCCATCACATACACACACTCACAAGTGCATCATCCCTTGGCACAGTGTAGAGCTCAGCGCTTCCCTAACCTGCCAATCAGGTAGTGGAAAACAGCCAGAGCGCTTAGATTTGTTTGTACTTTTGTTGTCACAAGTTGCATCATATTTTTAAAGCTTAAAAAGTTTTTTTTAACTGCATCAATCACATATCAACCTAAAAAACGGCCTTTGATCCATCCCTGATCTTCACCTTTAATATTTAACCATTGACAATTTAACATTATGGGTTACAAACAACTGAGGCAAGTTCAGGCAACCTATTCAAATATTTGGAATAAGGAATATTCGTTTAAATACATTTTAAATTTGTATATATATGTATAATTTATATATGCAAAATGAATGAGTAAATGAGCAAATATGAGTAAATGTTGTTCTTTATAACTTTCTATTCATCAAAAAAAAAATCCTAAAAAATCATGATTTCCACAAAAATAAGCAGCACTGCTGTTTTCATCATTGATGACAGTAAGATTTCTGAAGAATCATGTGACTGAAGACTGCAGTAATGTACAGTATATATATTTACATAAATTGCACAGAACAGTCCAGTGAGAATGACATCATACAAACCACATTTCTGTGTTAGTCTTATAAGGACCTGTACATTAAAGCTGTTGGTTTGGTGAGTCTTAGGGTGAATTCAGCTTAATTAGGACATTTTTTTCCCCAGTCATCTCAATACCATCTCTCTCTCTCTCTCTCTCTCTCTCTCTCTATGATGAAGAAATATGTTATTATATTTTGCCTAAAGAAAATGAAGCCTTTAAAAAAAAATAAATAAATAAATAAATGTTTTACATTGTGACATGATTTCCATGACATTTAAACAAATTCCCCTTCCAAGTCTATAATGCAATAAAATAAAATATAATAGAAAATAATATATATATATATATATATATATATATATATATATATATGTGTGTGTGTGTGTGTGTGTGTGTATATAAAACAGTTATTTAAATTGCAATAATGTTTCACAATATTATTGATTCACAGCATCATTTTACTTGAGGAAATAAATGCAGCCTTGGTGAGCATAAGAGACTTTAAAAAACATTTAAATTTAAACATTTAAAGAAAAAAAAAAGAAAAATTTTTGAATGGTAGTTTATATTAGCCCATATGAGGTGCCAGCACTTCAGTTTTTTATCAGTACATCTGAGGATCCTGAATCATTGGACTGCCACTCCATTCACAGACCAACATAAAAAAAAGCAACGGCAGGATCTGTGGGCGGTGGATGGTTAGTTCAGACTGAATGCACATCCTCCTGACCAGGGAATGAACCCTCCATAGTACACTTACATTATGAATGGGGATCGGGTCATTGTTTATTCATAACAGTTCGATTGAGGTTCCAAAGTCTCTCTCTCTTCCAGCACACCAAACAAGTTTATACACAGACAGACCATTTCTAGGCAGTGACACTATATTGTTTTTGACTAGCTTCACTTATTAACCACTAAAAATCACTTGTTTGGTCAGAATACACTTCTAAGAATTGGTAAAAGGTATTTTTTTCATGTTTTAGCTACCAAGTGAGCCAGAAATAATACTCATGCTCCTTCATGATGCTCCAACCGAAGCATCGGTGAAGTTTTATATACTCCTATGTGTCAAGTTTGCAGTGTATCTGTTACGGTCAAATCATTCTTCCTCTTCAAATGTAGCTCTTGCGTCCCTATATACCTCACTCACAGGTGGTCACTCATTGAGATTCAGAGGAGAGAAATTCAATCAATAAAGCTGCACTGGACCGTCATGGTAAGAAATCATATGCTCTTCTATCCACTGAAGTTATACGTACTATAACTTCAGCCGATTTGGGTTTATACGCTGAGGTTATTGAGTGACATGCATTTCCAGGCAGACATTTCACGCCTGAAAGAACTTGACCTGTTAATGGCAACAGGAGGAGCAGTCAGTGAGGAACAGGACTTTGCTTTTACAGTGGAAGGCGAGTGGGACGGCATGAGTGACAGCCACAGACGGTCTGCAGGGCACACAAGGGAGCGTGCCTGCTCTTCATCTGGTTTCTGGGCACCAGGGGTCCACGCGCCTCCAGAGGAAGGATTATGCTGTGCTGGTCTCAACGCACAAACTTATGCACAATAAAACTCTGGAAAGAAAGTGCAACTTTTTGAAAAAACACCTTGATGATTAATTTATTGCCAGGCAATACTATATACTGTTTTAAAAGCAATCTGCTAGAACTCTAAAAAAAAAAAAAAACGTCGGCAAGTAACGGCTGTGACGATCATTTAACATCCATCATCACTCATACAAGTGAAAGATTACACTCACAGCAATATGCTGGCGATGCATGGAACGATGCCTGCTCGACTCCGACTCGCTGTAAAGTAATATCAGTATCACTGTGTAGGCAGCGTGCTGTCACACAATGGTGGATGGACTGATGCCACGCTCTGATGGCATGTAAGAGACAGCTGGGAGGAGGACGTGTGTTTGATGCACTGTGTGCTACTCGCACTGTGTGGCTTCGTTCAACAGTCACATGAGTCAATGCAACTCTGACCTTTCATGGTCTTGGACTACGATACAAACAGGTAACAAGGTTGTATTTTTCCATTTGGAGCATAAAGCCTCTTGACCTTGCTGCTTTTCTGTCCGTGTAATGCAAGATGAGTAATCCCAGCATTCAACACTGGCCCTTCCTGTGGAAAATACAAGCAAATCTTATCCATCCTACCAAGCCAAGCTATACAAGAGTGTTTCTTTAAATACTACTGTTTGAAAGTTTGGGCTTGATAAGATTTTCACTGCTTTTGAAATACGTCTCTCATGCTCATCATGCATGTATTTAAACAGTAATATTGGGAAATATTATTACAATTTAAAATGATTGCTTCCTATTTTAATATATTTTAAAGTGTAATTTATTCCTGTAATGGCAATGCTGAATTTACATCAGCCATAACGCCAGTCTTCCTTCAGAAATCATTCTAATATGCTGATTTGGTGCTCAAGAAACATTTCTTATTTATTATCAATGTTGAAACCAGTTTAGCTGCTTAATATTTTTGTGGAAACAAATCTTTTTTGTGCAGGATTCTTTGATGAATGGAAATTTCAAATGAACAGCATTTACTTGACAGAAATCTTTTGTAATTTATGAATGTCTTTACTATCATTTTTGATCAATTTAATACATAAAAAATTATATATGTATATATAGGGTGACCATGCATCCTCTTTTTCCCAGACACGTCCTTGCCGTGATTTCTATATTGCCTAAAATATCCAGGTTTTGGCTTTGTTTTCCTGTTTTCATACTTGCTGAAAGTAATGATTGAAAAGTAGTTTGACATGCGGGCATTGTACATAACCAACCATTCAACTGATGTCATACAATGATCGGTCTGCGCAATGCTGCTTCAAGATGAACACACCTAATATGTATGAGTATTTGCATCGCTTTGACCGTTCTCTGTAGATCCCATCCACCCTCTCATACACCATGATTGGTCGATTCTGTAGGACGTGTCTAGGAAAAAGAGGATGTATGGTCACCCTAATACTAGTATCTGATGCTGATTAGTACCTGGTGGACCAGTAAAGCCATGTTGTTTCTCTAGCAAGTTTAGTAGGTGAATTGGTAGACTAGTTACAAAGCTTGAACACAATCCCTGAAGACCAGAATCCAAAACACATGCTTCACATGCTAACGCGTCCAATGTTGACCAGCTATTTTGGTCTTTTCAGCAGGAATGGCACTCAGTGTACCCACAGAATAAACGTCTCAAGGCATAGCTAAAAATCCAGTGTGGCAGCAGACATAAGTTTGGACTGAAAATCTAAACTTCCACACGGCCCATGGGGCTCATTGCAGACAGGAGGCCAGAATTCAATATACTTACACAGCTGCCCAAAGCCCATCCAGTGATAAATGTCTGCTGTCCAGTTGCCAAGAGGGACCGACTCATTCCAAATCAATTGAACCTTGTTATTCAACAATTACGCCCATCTTTTTGCTGCATGATGACGGAAAGAAGGTCACTGGCACATGACGCATCATAAATACTCACCGGTGCTGAATATTGCTGTGTACTAAATTCTTGACACGGCCCATCTTTCGTGCATTTACCAGTCACTGCAGGAACATAAGTTAGAAGCTTGTGAGGAGAACTGCAGCGGCAAAAAAGAAATTTACGGTGGGAAAATTTCCATGAGTGACAGCAACATTGCCAGCCAAAAAATAAATAAATAAAAATATCAGCAACAATTGTACGGTTGGATTCACAACAGGCCCAATGTGACCATTTGGGAATTTAATTATTAAACTCATAACAGATGTATTATAAACATTCAGTTCCTTTGAATTTATTCACACACACACACCCCAGACATAATTCAATCAAATGCGATTTGGTTTTCAAGAGCTCACATTTAAAAATGACTGCATAATATCCTTTAATTATGAGATTAATAATGATAGCAGTTAGTCATGCTGCGTAATGGAAGCTTAAATCTCACAAAAAAAGCTAATTGGGAGGGTGGAGAATGAGTTTTTGGATGTCTGATATGCAGCTGGTCTAAAATAGATCGGTCAGCAAGCCATGGAGAACCATGTAATTCGCTCATGCCAGAGGGAAGATTCAGCTGTGTCATTAGAAGAAGTGTGATGCCATGACAGTGCATTGTTACAACGGTTCACAAACGAAAGAACAAGAACAATGGAGAGAAAGATGACAGGTGAGTTGCCCCACACATGCAGTGATCAAATACAACCTAGTGCAGGGTCTGCTGGGTAAGTTCTCTCCCTGGCAAACGTAGCCTTCATTAGATGCACGGAGAGCCAGTGCCTCCAGGCTAAACCACACCCAGAAACTGGTGAGGGACCAGAGTTCCTGTTTATGGCAAACTCTCAAAAAGGACTTCCTGTCAAAATACAAGTCTCCCTCTCTGATTGTACATAAAACTCACTCACAGATGCACTCAAATGTTGTCCCATAAGTCCCGTAAACAAGCAAACTACTTTCCTAAAGGAAATACGAGTGCTTGCAAGAGAAAAAAAAATGTTTACAAGCTGCATGTGCCGCTTCATCATTGACAAGACATTTGCAAGTTTTGTATTCTACAATGGATTGATGGTAAATACCTACAGTATATCATCCTGCACTCTTTTGTCTTTCAAAATATCTCATTGCTATTGCGTAGGGGTGGGTGATATGATTAAATCTTATACCACGATATGAGTAATTTTATTTCACGATAACGTTCATAAAATTATAAATAAAACAATATAAAAAATTTCGATACCATAGAAATTTCATAATACATGTCACCAGTGTCAATAAAAAAAAAAAAAAAAAAAAAAAAACTCAAGCTCACCGTAAACAGTCAGCGATTAAATAAGAATAAGAAACTAATTGCGAGCAATAGGACAAAAAATCTACAGTAGAACAAACAAATAAGAAATGCTACATTTTTAAGAGCTGCCCGGATCCAATATACTGTTACACATGTGTTTTCCTTCTCAGCTGTTTTCTTTCACTTAAGACCTAAATTACTATTTTTACGAGGATACTTGCAAAGACGGACATTTTGACTCATACAAGTGTGTGTATTTAATTGTTCAAGGCCAATAAAAGTGGCAAAAATAACTCTGACCTCTCTGACAGTGCGCAAATAGCGAAATAAGTTCTCTTTTGCAACTGAATGTGTTTGAACGGCTTAAAATTACTTGTTTTTTAAAAACATGTGCAAACATTAAGGTTTCGTGACCACGTAGGACAGCAACATCACATGAGCGTGTAACCGTGATAGAGACGATAGTCCAAAATCTCTACTGGTTGACAAATTTCTACCGGTGTCTACCAGTATATTGCCCACCCCTACTATTGCGGTGTGAGAAACCGCTGCTAACAATTCAGTGTGTGAACGAACTGTCCAAATGAATCAAACTGAATCATAAACAATTTCAGACCTTTTTGCAAACCCATTTGACCGATTCTAAACAGCTGATAGACAACACAAATGACATGATTGTTGAAATATTATCAGAAAGAAATATTCTCAGATCGGTATACATCAATCCCACTGACACAAAGATTTATCAGTAATATTTTATTGGGGCAAAATGGAATTTCACTGAGGGTCGTGCCCCAGTAAGAAAGTCACTGTGCAGTAAAAACCAAACAGTTGGCTTCTGGAAGTAAAAACGTCTCCATAGTGGGCAGACACTAGTGTGCTCTATAAATGGTTAAATATGTTAACAGAATACAGGACCAATCATAAATCAGTATGCAAATATATACAAGAAAGAAGACTAGTCACAGTTCAGTATTTAAATACTACAATGACATCATACCTGTTAGCTATCAACACATTATTCCTCATCCTCAAAAAACAGTGCTGCCTTGCAAAACTGTAAACGGAAAAACTAATCATGGCATACAGAATACCTGAAGCCAGCTTTTTTTCTTTTGAAGTAATTAAAATATTTTTCATCATCACACTCAATCATGGATTTCTCTGAAACAATGTCTATTCCCTGTTCTGATTAAGAGAAATGGTTGTGTGAGGGAAACACAGCAAGAGTGCAGTAAGCAAGAGAGACAGTATGTGTGTGTGTGAGTGTGCACACGAGTGATTTAGAAAATTACATTCAGCCTGTGGTAACATCCAGGCACGTTCCAGTGGCCTCACAGCACTCCTCAACTCACTCATCCTGCCTTATTCACCTTCACCACACTCTCAGTTAACGGCCCCACAGGAAACACTGGATACTGGGCCACAGCCCCATGAATAACGAATTCAATGGCCCTTAAATACAACAGCGAGCGATTAACGAAATGATTAATATTGATGTGTCAATGCCAGCTGATATATACAGGATGCATGCAGTAGAGCATAATATTTGCTCTATATTTTCAAGCCGGCTGACGTTAAACACTTCATTTGACCTGGGTTAGACCTACGGTTCAGTGTGGCGGATTTTCAGATTTTCTGTAAAAGCCCTGTTTAAAAATACAAAGATGGGCCAAGAAATAGAAATGTACATTCATTAACCTTCATTTGAGAGCACCACAATAGTCCTTCTAAGTAAACCAAAGAGGACTCACAGGAATACTCCACTTACGCGAACGAATGAATCACACTGTTTTGTTCATCTCTCAGCAGCAAGGCCTCTGAATAACAAATCAGCCTTTTGCCTCCATTTAATCCTCGTACCTTTATTTCTGCTGATAAGAAAGCTGGACATTTTGAGAGCACCACAATAGTCCTTCTAAGTAAACCAAAGAGGACTCACAGGAATACTCCACTTACGCGAACGAATGAATCACACTGTTTTGTTCATCTCTCAGCAGCAAGGCCTCTGAATAACAAATCAGCCTTTTGCCTCCATTTAATCCTCGTACCTTTATTTCTGCTGATAAGAAAAAAAGGTCATAGTAAAACACAAATCAGAACTCACCTATTTCATACTTACTTATTCATACCGCCATTCATCAATCTACCCCTATCTGAACTCTACTAAGTGGTGTGCTGAACACAAATTAGAGAAATTCTTAAGTTCCCTTCAGGTCGTGAACAGTAGCAAAATAAGCCACTAACTGAAACTTACTAGAGCAGTTATTATACTACCATTCATAAATGTGAGCTTGATTATATATATATATATATATATATATATATATATATTTATATATTTGTTGAAACGCAGGCTTCGTTTACTTGACCGAAAATACTGTAAAAATGTGCATTATTATTACAATGAAAAAAAATATTAATTTTGTAAATTAATATATTTTGTTAATTTTATCTTTTAATTTATCAACATTAATGAAAGTTTTTAAGGAAAAATTCATATCAGAAAGATTTCAAAAAGCTGGTGTCCTTACAATCCTCTTTTAGTCTACTGAAACATTTAGCCTACTGAAATCGGATGCATGGTTTTTCAAACTTCCCTTATTTTGAATTCCAAATTGCCCTTACATCTCTAAAACTACCCCCTGTTGAGGAGCATTTATTTTTAAATATCTCTGACATAAATATGCAAACATTCATCCTTGCCTCTGAAAACCACAAGACCCCATTTAATTCTCACAAATGATTTCTTCCACTTTAACTCAAAGCACCCCTATCCCTACTCGGCCTGTGTACGAGATGTCTGGGATATTGATCAGGACTGATGATGTTGTCCTGTCCAGCACTAGATTTCTCTCAGTGCTCCCCTGATCCACTCAACCAGCGACTGACTGACAGCTGTAGATCAACACGTGTGATGAAGGGTCCAAACAGACAGACAGAATCATTCTGACAGTCATGTATAACAGATAATAATCAAATGGATATCACTGTATTATTAAAAGGAAGACATCATAAACAGTTCAGTAACTATCAGCACTTACTATATCATCCTGATCTGAAACGGCACTTCTTAAGAATAGGGTACACTTACTTAAAAAAAAAAAAGCATTAGTTGCACAAATCCCAGAGTTTATGAAGTGCAAAGTGTTAAACTATTATTTAACTATTTTTTTCATATTTTCTTCATATTTTTTAAATTTTTTAAATATAACATTGTATTAATTATTAAAATAGTTTATTATTTCTAATTGATTATTAGCTAATAAAGACAACAACATCATATAAATCATGGTTTTATCATACTATTTTATCATAAAGGTCACAAAAATGTCAAACTTCATTTAAAATGTTATAATTAGTTTAGTTTGGCCCTGAAGCTATCAATCACCCTTTTGCTGAAGGTTAAGGACGTTCTTTCACTTTCCATTTCATTTACTGAAAAGAAAATATTTACTTCAACTTTATAGGGTCCTATCCTGCATCCTGTTCATGGAATGTGCCACATACTGTACTTTAGTTTTTAATAAGAGGAAGCTCAGAGTAGGAGAGGTTCCTCCGCTGGTCCGTCATAGTGAAAGGTGCGTTTCTCTGCTGGTCAGTCTCTACACAGAAATAAATCGGACTCAGAAATCTCACTTCTAAGGGCACCTGAGGTTCCCGTCCCAGTTATCATCAGTACTTTCCCTTTCCTTTTCATTACAAATAAACCTAATGAGGCATGAAATTAAGTTCCTTTGTCAATGGAGTATTTGAAAATTAAATCTGCAAGAGAACATCACCATGATGGCCTTTAGATGGACGAAGCGATCTTTTGCATGCGCGTGTCCTTCCAGTAAAACACTTTTCTTTACTTTCGTGAATTTATTTTGCAGAGTGTAGCACTTAGCACCCTTGACTTGCGCATTCATAAAACACGTGATCATGTGATGGCGGCACGCTCACAGCTCTACAAACACACATAGTGTGCTGCCAGTCTTTCCTAGCTGAGCTTCAGCTGCACACGTGCACCAGCCGAGGCTGTGATTTGTGGTGGACAAGAATGACGTAATTAGCTTGCTGCAAACACACACACATTCTCAAAGGTGAATGCACTGCAATGCAGCTCACATCCCAAAGGAGGCTGAATTGGAATGACAAGAGGAATTTTATAAAATTGTGATTCAAAGAAATTCAACAGGTGATGCATTCCTTAAAAAGAATGAAATGTTCTTCCATCCTGGTCTACAAAAGTTAATTAAATATGATGAAATATAAAAACTAAATACATTTTTACATTATTGAGACACAAATCAAGAGAATGTCACTTCTCAAGGTTTTCTTGCAGATTTAGTCACAGGAAACAGTGCAAACGACTACGCAAAAGACTACATCAGACTCAGAAAGACTATTCAGAAAGACTACTACAGCTAAACTCCAGCTTGCATGTTTGCCTGTTTTCAGCTCATCTGCATTCTTTCCATAATGTAGAAAGAGTGCATGCGCATGGTTGCCAGGTTGGGGAAATTAATCACTGGAAAGAAAATATATTGATCAAAAAAGCTCTGATTAAAGTATTTAAATTCTTGAAATCTAGCAACCCCAACCATGTAAGATTGGCTTGTTACAAATGCAAATTAAGGCAAAGGGCAAATTAAAATTAAACCTTTTTTTTAGGATAAATAACCAGCGGGCAAATATCCATCCACCCATCCAT
Organism: Sinocyclocheilus anshuiensis; assembly: GCF_001515605.1. NCBI lineage: Eukaryota > Metazoa > Chordata > Actinopteri > Cypriniformes > Cyprinidae > Sinocyclocheilus > Sinocyclocheilus anshuiensis. The sequence goes on along the minus strand of NW_015557685.1, from coordinate 84,684 downwards.
ACACCCTACACTACAGTATCTATCCACCTATCCATCCATCATCCATACTTCCTGGCATTCAAATTGAAAATTGCAGAATTGCAATTCTGCATCCTGTTTCTTACAGAATTCGAAATCAGTTGGAATAAATTGGAATTTAAAAGGATTTTGAATGGCACACAATGTTTAGGACAGACAAGGTAAAAATAACCATGTTCTGTTGAGACTATCTGTAACAAACGATCCACTGAAGGCGAGTTGTGATGAAACCAAGTGCAGCTTTTATTCAAACAAGGTGAAATGCAAAATACAAACAAAGAATTGACTTGAATAGACTTGACTTGAACAGACTTGACTTGGCGTGAACAGAAACACAAACTCACCAACCGCACGGTGTTTGTATACTCTATCACAGAGGAAGTGAAATAAATGCAATACTTGTCAAATGCACAGACGTTTCAGAAACGTTTTCATGAGCAACAGAAACACTTTTTATATAGCTTACTGCTTAATACAGCGCCATCTGTTCACGAATAAAGTTAAACATAAACATATACTATTTAAATACCAATAAAGTGGGGGTATATATGCTTTTATCAGTGTTTTTTGATAAACATGACTCAATATAACAGTGCGACTACACTAAAAAAGATTTACTGTTATAAAAAAATCACAGATTTGTGAGCATTATTGGAATTTAATTGTTAGAATAAACACGCAACACACGTTGTGCTTGTCATTAGTGGTCGACCAATATTGTTTTTTTGACAGCCGATGCCGAAATCTTGGAAAGAAGGGTGGCCGATGGCCGATATAATTTTATTTATTTTAATTAATGTTTAAGAAATTTGAAATAATTTGAAAATGGATTAAAAAGTAAATGTGTTAAATAAACATACTTATACTTTAGATGACAAAGTATTTTTCACAAATAAATAAATATTTAATAAAAATATAATAAAAAAGGAAGTAAACACTGTAACCAACAGGGCACTCAGTATTCTGGGAAGTCTGTGTGCATTGGGATTTGGGAATCATATTTTTTCAAATAAAGCCAAGGTAACACTCATTTTACATACAGCAGCACACAGTGGAAATGACATGAATATATATGGCAGTGGGCAAATGCATAAAGCGCAGCATAATTTGAAATCACTAGTTTAATGTTTGTCGATCGCGCGTCTCCAGTCAAGCAGAACTCTCCTCCTGTCCGCATTCCAAATCGCACCCACCGTCACGCAGAGAACACGCGATCGTGCATGATACAAATGCACACTTCACAAGATCTCACAAATGGATCCCACTAAGTTTGCAAGCTTTGTGAAATTAAATGTTCATTAGTCATTCAAAGATTTGTTTAAATTATATAAATGCGTATTTGCTGAATGCTGACGGCAAACAAGAAAGTATTATAATGTTTGCCTTTCTATTACTAATAATATAAAAGCTATCATTATAATACTTTTTGTATACATTATAATTCCTTTGTTCAACCATTCTATCTGATTATTAGACAGACTTCTATTAGGGATGGGCGTATCGATCCAAAGTATCGATATATCGATACTGATGCGAGTATCGAAAGTATCGATACTCAAACAATAAATATCGATACTAAGGTGTGTTTTATTTACCAGTGATTTTGTTTATTTAACAAAAAAATAATGCATTGAATTGGACGAATAACCTATGTTAGTAAATAATTGTGTAGGATAGAACTATTTTCCTGCTCATCTGAACACACGCAAATGTTGCAAGACAGAACCAATCCATCATAGAGAGCGTTCACTCACTTCTGACAGTGCATTCAAACGGGCTGCGTTTCCCAAAAGTATCATAAGAAAGCATTTAAGCTTTTGTGAACGGCAGCCCTGAACAATCTGAACAATGCTTATCAGAGGACAGAAGAAAAAAAACATATATGTTTGAGTTATTTCACAATAAACAAATTTAAATTAGCCTACATAGTTTTTGCAATTACATTTATTGAAATTGAACGTTGAAAGATAATATTGATCATGTTCTATTCTGTAATGTTAATATAAATCATACACTGTCAAAAAAAGGTTGCATTTTATGTGTGCAACAGCCTGTCACTGGCAGTCCCTTATGAAAATGAACCATGGTTTTACTAAAGTGACTGTAGTTCAACTGTAGTATTTGTAGATTCGAATCATGTGTAAACAAAAAACATATTTGAACCATGTGTAAACAAAAATATAACCTAATAAGTTAACAATTAAGGCGTATTGAATGTTAACATGCGTTTTAAACAAAGTGGTTATCATTACCCATTTTACTCTTAGTAATTTAATAAATTTCATAATTTAAAAGTTTAGTTCAGAAGTATCGTATCGGTATCGATATCGACGATACTGCCTTGAAAAATATCGGTATCATATCGAAAACAAAATAAGTGGTATCGCCCATCCCTAACTTCTATCCATATTAGACAGAACTGTTAACGACAACGGCGAACAAAAAGAGAGAAGGTGAGCATTGTGTGCTCAGGCGCTGCCGCTGTCAGCGGCGTCAAAATAAACGTCCTGCCTCGAACGCATCGGCCAAACAGGAAAACTTATCGACATTGGCGATATATCGGTCGACCACTACTTGTCATCACAGAATCTGACTAATGAGAATAAAGCGTGTCGTCATCAAGGCTCTCGCAGCTGATTTTGAGCAACTGCAGCGCCTGGCCTAGGCGGCTAGGTCTTGTTTTGCTCTCGCGGTACTTTGATGGCACATGTGATCGTAAGGCGGCTGCAGCACCGATCAAAGTCGGACAAATGTTCTAACCAGAATGCATTGCTTTTGTCAGGCGGCAGTCGATCTTTGCGGCGCCGCATTAAGTCAAACAAGCCTCATGACACATGAACCAAAGAACCAATCAAAACATAACACACAGACAAGGGGATCACATGACAGAACATGACTGTGGCCAAACTACAAAATAAAAGACATGAAAACAATGAACATGAAACAAAACCCCAAAAACCTACGTTACACTATCTTTCATGGAGGTAAATTGAAATGTGTTAAGATGGCATTTGGTTTACATTGGTTAGCTAAGAAGTATCAACCTATTTCAATGTTAGGTATATTTTTCAAGCTGTTATAATGGAAATGGGGTCTTAGACCAGTCCATGCCAACAGTCATACATACTAAACATTTTCTGCAAGAATTCACACACACAACCTAATTCCTATTTATAAAGGTTACTATGAGAATGTGTGGATTCGGCACATGAATGGGAGCGAAGCACTGCATAGCTGATCCCTTTTATATACTAAGTATATACATCTCCATACTTCGCCAAAGACATTACATATCTCATGCATACCAACACTTTGCATTGCCACTCAAACTTGCAATGAGGTCTGGCTCACTTTGATTTGCGTTGCCAAATGCGCTCTGCATTTACACCTCGTCAAGAGCGGCGTTAACGGCTTCTTTCTGCATTAAAAGAGAAATCTGGGATTTGTTATTCCTTCCAGACACTTCTTAATCCTCGTCTCCGCGTGCATTCATCTCCCTCAAGTTTGTAGCGGCCTGCCTTCTCAGCCACCAATAAATGCTGCATCCTCTCTAAGCCTTGAAAAGCTCTGAGGGAAAAGCCTCGATTGAGGCTTTGCATTGTTTACTGACAACAGTTTCCACCCATGAGCACAATTCTCACAGATAACTGAACCACTGCAGGAGGCAGAGCAGCATAGTCCACCTCTGTGACCACACAAATATTGGGTCTCATTCACTAGTGTTTTCTGACAAGATGTGTACTTACAAGAAAAGAGTTCCTCCCCAAAATTATAACACATTATAACCCAGTATGCACATACTGTACATTTGTTGATGAATCCAAATTATTCTAAATGAGAGGGTTTGTGACTACAGTTAATAATCAGCATACAGTAATATGTGCAGTGATATTTCTGCTCGCCTGCACAGGCATTCATATTTTACAAACCTATCCTTGTGCACACAGCAAGATATTCAAATAAAATCAAATGTGACATTCTTAAAACTAATGGAAATATAACAAACAGCATTTAAAATATTTTAAATATATGCTAAATGTATGTTGTACACAGTGCAGCTCAATAAAATATTTTTTATTTTGAAAATACATTTAGATTCAACCTTCATATACCAAAATGTATTACTACAACATGTATTTCATGGGCAAGAAAAACATTTCCAATCTTACAGTGACCTACATTTAGGCTAAATGTGGATGGAATGGCCTACTCAAGATCAAAACTAGATTTGTAATCATTCAATATGTTAAATTTTCTTTACGTGTAATTGTTTTAATACATTGTAGAGTTTATTCCCTGCTGATTTTTATTCAAATGTGTTATATGTTCACACATTTACCTCAAATAAAGTGTTTTTTAACAACATATCTATCTTTTGCTACATTGTCGCTCGCGTCACAACAGCTAAAGGTTGTCTACACTGGACGCAACAAAATGCCCATTGCGAATCATTTGTCCTTTGTTCATCATAAATAGAATGAGGCATCAGTTTACTGTTGGAGATTTGTCTCTAACATTGTGCTTCATCCAGTGTAGACAGAAACAGAATCACTGATTATAATAAGTTTTAATGTGTTTCCCTTTCATGGGAACTTCGAACTGCGTCCTCTAGGGGTCGCTATGGGGAACGCCTCGTCGTGACCCGTGTCTGAAGCATACATTGAAAAAACACCAACTAGACACGGGTCACGACGAGGCGTTCCCCATAGCGACCCCTAGAGGACGCAGTGTCTCGTTCCCTACTCAGGGAACCATGGTTACATAAGTAACCTGAGACGTTAGTCATGTCGCTCACGTCCGGTGTAGACAAGGTGTAAATCTGACTGTATGTAAATCTGACATATATGACTGTATGTATATATGGAGGACAAAATATATTTTGAAATGTTTAAAAAAATTTTTTTTTATATTTTTTAAATATATTTTTAAGAATATACAAAAAAAAATTGGCCAAAAAGTATATTGGTAAAAATATATATTTATGTAAATATATTTTGAAACATACTTTAGCAAATATATTTTTGTGTATTTTTAAATATATTTAAAAATATATGTGTAAATATATTTTTTTGCTGCATGGTATAGATCGAACTTCTGAATTTTTGTATTTCCACATTCTGATCTACAGGGGGTGGTGCCAAAATCAAAAGTGCATTATTGGTGTTGAAGATTCTGGCAAAAGTTATAATGGCAAATAATTAATATTTTGGCTTAACACATTTCATGTTTAAAGTCCGCATGAAATCAAAATGGACTTTATTTACTTTACTAGCACACATTGCTAGTCTTGATGTGGACAATTAAACCATGCAAGTTAATCCACTGAAAAAAATTGTTTGTCTTGGTAATCTTTAATGAAAATCTGAACATTTACTTCCGCTCTGGAATTGCATTCCTTCTCTGATGACGTCAGTTTGACGGCTTGAGCAGAATATCCTTAAACACACCCCTCCAACCGTTAGTTTGCTATGAGAGAGATGAGAGGAGGAGCGCAAAAATAAAACCCCACCCTCTCCTCAATATTCCGTTTCAGCTGGAAATACGTCACTTCACTGAAATAAAGTCGGCAGCAACTTCCGGTTCACGTAGACTTTAAGGCCAACAAGAGGAATTTTTTCTGATTTTAATTTGTTTTCAATTTTTTTTTCTAAATCCTAGAAATGTAAGTTATTAACGAATCTTTTATGCTTGAAAACATTAAAGGGATAGTTAACCCAAAAATGAAAATTCTGTCATTAATTACTCTCCCTCATGTCGTTCCAAACCCGTAAGACCTGCATTCATCTTCAGAACACAAATTAAGATATTTTTGAAATATAATATAATATAATATAATATAATATAATATAATATAATTTTGTCATTAATTACTCTCCCTCATGTCGTTCCAAACCCGTAAGACCTGCATTCATCTTCAGAACACAAATTAAGATATTTTTGATGAAATCAATGAGAAATCAATTGAAATCAAAGTTTTCTGACCCTGCATAGACAGCAATGCAACTGACAAGTTCAAGGCCCAGAAAGGTAGTAAAGACATTGTTAAAATAGTCCATGTGACACCAGTGGCTCAGCCATAACGGTGGTTTAGCAACAATGAATGAGACCCATTGCCACACATTTACACTCATGCTGTATAATGAACATTTTCTGATATTTACATAAAAAGTCCGTCCTCACTCACATGAGTGAGTAGATATGAAAATATGCGTGGGTCAGAACACTCAATGAATAAAAGCAGCCTGGACGCTTTCTTGAACTCATTTTGAGTTCACCCACGCAGAGCAGTGCAAACTGCAAATGAGTCACTTTTCACAAGCATACTCGCATTTCTGCCTCTCTTTGAGTCCTGCACCTCTATGACACAACATCTCAAATGACCCATATCAGACAGTAAATGTATAATCAAAACCTAGTGAGCAATTAAGGATATGCAGAGGTCAAAGTGATTTTCTGTGGATTGGGAGTGAAATTCATAATAATCAGAGCATTGACCCATTTAATCAGTGCTGTGATGAACTCCTGCATCTTTTCACTGCTTGAGTGAGAAACTCAGCTCAGTCCAACTATGTGGCAACTAGTCTATAACAGCAGGCATCCTTTAAGCAGAGCAGATTGAAGAGGAGTGGGAAATATATTTAAGAGCTCTCCATTTCAGAGCAACAGACTCAAATGAAATGAAAATGATCTCCTTGCACATTAAAGAGTGGGTGATTTGAGAGACGCAAAACTGCTTCTTTCCTTATTTTCTGCATTGAGCCATTTGATAAGCTAAACATTTTGCCATCCTGTTTTACTGCACCCTATCCTGCACCCAGAAATGCCTATGTAACAGGTGAAAAACAGTATGTGAGATGAGTAGTATGTCCAAATTCGGTATAGTATTTATAAAACAGTAGGCGAAAAGTACACAGATGACTTACTACTTCTGGTGAGATTCTAAAGTGCGCATCTGATGGACACTTTACTATCCCATGAGGCCACAGCAGAGGAGTTATGAATTCCAGTGAAGCGACATAAGGCAGATACAGTCATGTCCGAATTTCATTCATACCCAGTTTCATTTTACCGGTCACAAAGTAATTATTAAACTATATATACCTACTAGACAGTATGCAATTTCGGAGTCTACTCTAGTCTTGCAGAGCCTGTGTAACTGACATCACACTGATGACATCACCTCTAAGATCCAGTCTCCCAGAGCTGCTACTGCACACATACACACACTTATATTCTCAACAATGCAAATAAACAAGACCGCTTATTTTGGCAAAACAGATTAACGCAGGTAATTGAGAACAAGCTGCCATGTCATCAAGTCAATGTCTATTGCCATGGAAACAGAGTAATTGTCTGATGTCCACCAAGTCTCTTTTTCTGCATCTTCAGATTAGTCCTTCAGTTTATTCTTTATTTTCTGCTGCTTTACATCTGTTGCGATACAGTAACGTTATGGTGCTTTGATGCTTAAATCTACATTTAAACTATATCATAATGTCAGAAACATTACGCTGGTACCGCAATCTGGAACGTGTTAAATTTTAATTCTATTACAGGCCAAGAACACACTGGAGAGAGATGGAGCAGGGACCCGCTAGTACTTAATGTATACAACTGAGTGTTGTATGTTAAGCCTGACTTACAAAACATTGATACAGTACCATATTAATGCATTTACATACTTTGTTATGATGCTTATTGTACTCACTGATGCTTACTGTATGATATATATTATTGGTGTACAGTAAAATGCTTTATATTTTTATGTATTAAGTAACATTTAGCTTAAATTTAACTTAAAATTACACAACCACCCAAAGGTTTGGGGTTGTTAAGATTTTTTAATGTAATCGATACATTGTTTTTTATGTAATTGATACAAAAATACAATAAAAACAGCAACATTGTGAATTAATTATTTAATTAATATAATTTAAGCAACATATGTATGTGTGTGTGTGTGTGTGTGTGTGTGTGTGTGTGTGTGTGTGTGTGATGGCAAAGTTGATTTTCTGCAGCCATTACACCAGTCTTCAGTGTCACATGACCCTTCAGAAAACTTTCTCATATGCTGATTTGATGTTCAGGAAACTTTTTATATTATTATCAAGGTTGGAAACAGTTGGGCTGCTTAATATTTTTGTGAAAACAGTGATATATTTTTCCGGATTCTTTGATGAATAGGAAGTTCAGAATTTCTTCTTTTTCTATGTAAGTCAATGGCTACCAGCAACTGTTTGGTTACCAACAGTCTTGAAAATGTCTTCTTTTGCATTCAACATAAGGAAGAAATTCATATAGGTCTAAAATACAACATGAAGGTAAATAAATGATAAAAATTTTCATTTTTGGGTGAACTATCCTTTTAAAAGAAATGCATGGCCAGAGATGGTTCAGTATTTTTGCCATTGAGCTACATCAGTTTAGATCGGGACATGGCAATGGGCAGTCTTTGAAAAGCTGACTGACAGTGGCTCTTGTGAAAAGTCATACCTGCTCGAGAGACCTGCTTCCTGCTGCCCTCACTGCTGAATTAAGAAATGCAGTTGATAACCAAGACTAAAGTAAGTTGGAAGAACTCAACACCTCAAAGTCTCTTATTCCACATCTTCACATTTTACTTCTTAAGTACATAATCTTTTTCAAATGGTCATACTTTTTCAGTCTGTCTTTCTATCTATCTATCTCTCTCTTTCTTGCTCCTACAGTACATACACCTCGCACCTTTGATGTGGAGAGAGCTTAATGGAGTGAGTGTCCTGATATTTTTCACTTGATTTCAAGAAACAGATCAAATGAGGAGTGATGGGCCATGGAGAACTGGGCAGAGGGAAACATCCTGATGCTCAATGGACTGATCATCAGTTACATCACCCAAAATACAGCCACTTCGGTCTCCACAGACACACCTGTGATCAGCAGCTCATTTAAAGACCCCATGAAATCAACTGAAAAGCACAGTTTTCTGTAAAGGAAAGACTAAATTAGTATAAACTTTATTTACATTATCTTTTATTAATACATTGGCATGTAGATGATCTGAAAGCTAACTGGCATGGACTAAAAGGCATTTAAAGGAGTCAATGAGCAATTTCATAAATGTGCAAGGTGACATTGTATTTTATTCTAATGTATACTCAGTAAACAAATACGGTATAGTACTGTTCAATAGTTTGGGTCACAAAGATAAAAAAAAATTAATACTTTTATTCAAGTAGACATTAAATTGTTTAAAAGTAACATTTCTATTTCAAACAAATGTCATTGAACTTTCTATTCATCAAAGAATCCTGGAAAAATGTATAATGGTTTTCACAATACATTTTAAAATGTATTTAAAAAAAACAGTTAAGTTCTAATAATATTTCCCAATATTACTGTTTTTACTCTATGTTTTAACAAGCAAATGCAACCTTAGTGAGCATTTAAAATTTAGAGAATTTTGAGTCCATATAGAAATTTCTGATGTTGGCAGCTTGGCAAACCTGAGACACACTGTTTTCATTTTTCATTTATAAATTTCCGTTCCTAAAAGTCAATCTTATGACTTACTTTCAAAGCCGCTACTCTAAGATCTGCTCATAGTGAAGATGAAATGGAGTTAAACTGTAAGCTGGCTAACTTTTTTACATTCTGTACATGTTCGGATTTATCCATGTGGTTTAGTGTTGGTGTTTTTCAGTCACTTTAAGCAGTGAGGTCGTGAGGGAGAATGCCACACACCGCCTAAACATTACAGACAAGCCAGAATGTGGTAAATAATGCAAGAGGTGGCAGTCAGGTCTCTCACAGCACGCAATGCTAAATATTCATCTAAGGTGGGCAACCCATGCCGAGTCTTGCTCGTATTCATGGCATTAGACGTCTCGTTCCTTAGTCACCAGTGTTCAGCCAAACAAACAGAGCATTTCAATGAAACATGCACCCGGAGAGCATCTAAACAACATCCACTTTGGGTGCAGGAGAGCACGGTTTACTGTTCTTCTCTTCTTTTTGCTGAGTCAAAAGATGACCTGACAAAAATGTGGCGATAAGAAACAGATTATTAATTGAGTAAGATTTAACTTTGGTATCAGCATCTTGATCTTCATCTGATCACCGTCCACAAGCACATTTCTCAACAAAACCCATCCTGAAATTTAATTTTGATAAAGGAAGGGCACAGAGCACTTCTTTATTGGCTTTGTCTGCTGAAGGGGGCTCCATTTCCACCTTCTCACTTATTTTCAGCTTAAAGCAAAGCAGAGTTGAATTACTGAAATAAATGAACTTTTCCACGACATTCTAATTTATTGAGATGCACCTGTATAGGGTTAACAGAGGTCATCTACTTTACCTCCTTCATAAAAGTACAGTTCCAGAGTGCCATCATCTGCCATTTCTATATCTGAATTGTAGCAATTTCACAGCTTATTAAAAATTGTTTATTTTAAACTCTAACAATCAGCAATAAGTCTTTACCACCCACATACATAATAAGGGCAGACCAATGTATTCAATACAATATTAAACACAAGTCAATAAGCATTAAAGCACAATGGAGGGCATAAAAGCCTGTAGGCATGTAGAGATGGTTTAAATTGCAGGCACATAATGAGGACCAATTATCATCTAATTTGGATCACACAGCACACCTAGTGGAAACAAAATGGGAGTATTGGCGGAGATATGCAATATCAGACTTCATATCCATCTACAGAAAATGATACAACCTTCCCACATTAAATATGTCAAAACCATCTTCCTGGAAACGGGATGATTAACTCAGAGCTTATTCGGAGAGTCTGGCATGTATAAAAATACATATCATTAACATATAACATCCTCAGCCCCCAGTTACGAACCATTTCTCAAGAAGGTGAGGAAGGCGAGAACTTTTCTAGAAGCCTTTTGCAGAGCATCAGTCCACTAATGCATCCACTCTAACCCTGTCCTGCATAAATATACATTACAGATGGCATCATTTTGAACTTGTTTGTTAAATGAGCCATGCTCACATTCATAATTGCATTTTCCAACGTTAATTATAATTGTGCGGGTGTGGGTGTGAGAGAGGACATGCCAGTCGAGGGTGGACTGCAGGGCTGCATCTGGTGAGATGCTTCCTGATGTCTCCTGAGCGCCCAGCTCAGAGAAAACAGGTCATCAGCACTAGCACACGGCACACTGACTACACACTCAAACAATGCCTGCCGGTGGGACCTGTCATGCCCAGTGCTCCAAGCAGATGCATTTGGGGGAAATACAGACCAGATTTATGATCCAGAAATTAGAAAGCAGTTATTTTATCTACCCTGAGAGATGCTGTGACTTACTTGCATCAGCTTGAGCATTTGGGCCCTCTAACGTAGTCATCACTTCTCAGATTATTAAAAGCATGAATGTATCTTGAGAGAAGACACGGATTCTTTCTTTACCGCCCTACAAAGGAAAAAATCAAAAGGAGCCTACAAAGTACTTTAAAATGTCTCAACCGACAACTGTAGCATTTCATCAATATTTATCAATTGTGACAGGAGACATAACAGCCAACAGGCTTGCACAGAAGTGCCATCAAGACCATTTATGCTAGGGAGTTTTTAACCAAGACATTTAGACTTCCATTTCAAACAAACGCTGTTCTTTTAAACTTTCTATTGATCAAAGAATAAAAACATAAAGCAGAAAAGAAAGGAGAAGTATACACAAAAATATTAAGCAGCACAACTGTTTTCAACATTATTAATAATAAGAAATGTTTCTTGAGCACCAAATCTTGTTAGAATGATTTTTCTGAACGATAATGTGACACTGATCACATTGCACATATAAGACCTATTTATAGCAGCAATCAGTATGGAATTTGACTGTTTGATTCATGTATTAGACTAACGTCGAAGACTGACACAGAAGAGAAGAAATTGTTGAATAAAGTAATTATTTTTGTTTTCTTTGCACACAAAAAGTATTCTCGTAGTTTCATAAACTTACATTTGAACCACTGATGTCACATGGTCTAATTTAACGATGTCCTTACTACCTTTCTGGGCCTTGAACGTGCCAGTTATGTTACTGCCTATGGATCTTAATTTTTGTTCCGAATATGAACGAAGGTTTTTACGGGTTTGGAACAACGTGAGGGTGAGCAATTAATAGCAGAATTTTCATTTTTGGGTGAACTATCCCTTTAAAGGTGCACTAAGCCATTTTTGAAAAACGCTTTTGACCACAGCGTCGGAACGAGTCCCAAAACACACTTGTAGCCAATCAGCAGTAAGGGGGCATGTCTTGTACTGACAGAGAGAAGAGAGCGCTCAATTTGAGTGCACAGGACGGATATTAGCAGATCGACTATAGATAGAGAGAATTGGAAGATTAAAAAAAGAGGAAAATATCGGAGGAACAAAACATTAAAAAGAAGGCTTACGATCAGACAAGAGGTAGGACCCACGTAAATACTGGAGCAGCTTCCCAGTGGTGGAGAGAACTCAAGGAGCGGGAAGGCTCGAATCGGATGCCGAGGTAGCATTGTTTCTTCTTGATAGGAGAGTAACGATGATTTTGCTTCGTTCACACAACTTATCCATGTTGGCTTTTGTTTGAAAATCAAAGTCAAAGTCAAAGTCTGCTTTATTGTCAATTCTGCCACACGTACAGCACATACATACAGAGAATTGAAATTGCGTTACTCTCAGACCCTTGGTGCATACAGTTAACACTTAACACTAACAGTAGACATAATACAGATAAATACAGTTTAAATATATATAAAATACAACCTATACAATATACAAAAAATAAATAAAAAAACATGCTTGTGTCAACTTCACTTGTTTCCGTGATCAGCGTTGCCATGGTTGTGTACGTACGTGTGGGGCGAAGATTTCAAAATAGGGGCGAGGTCCTGTTGGGGTATGGGCATGTTTGTTTTGGTGCTTTCAAATATCAACATTGTTTGGCAAAAATCGCTTAGTGCACCTTTAAGGAGGCTAAATGGATCACATATACAGTCTGTATGTATATGTGGGGTTTGTTACAGTAGCCCCTCACTGCAGAACAAAGATCCAGGGGGCGTGGTTGGATCCACATCTAGGGGGTGGAGATTGGTAGGTTTAGGGGTGGAGATGGGTGGGTTTAGGGATCGGGGATGGAGATGGGTAGGTTTAGATATATGTAAGGTGGGAGGAGTTGGATCTGGATCCAACCACGCCCCCTGGATCTTGTGTTCTGCAATGAGGAGTCGGACCATCTCGTTTGTTAGCCTAGTCAACTAGTCGGTTTCTATGAGATTTTTTTGAAAATGTATGGTGCCCAGTGTCTGACAAGTTAAGGGATTTAAAAAAAAGTACATATACATACATGATATATGTCATGATAAATGTTAGATTGCAACCTCACTCAAACCACTCAAACTACTACATTCTTGAGATTCAATTTAAAGCCCGAACAGACCTCACACCAAGAATTCTTCTGCATCCAGCCTATCTGCTGAAAAACGTTTTCACACACTCCTCTGAAACCTTAAAATCTGGTCACCAACTGCAAATCTGTGAAAGACAACTGTTCGTTATGTCTACTGTTGGAATGAAAGGACCCCCTCACATACTCTATTATCCCATTTCTCTGTGCAATTCATGTTAATGGCACCCACAATGAGCTTTGTTAAATGTTTGCATTGTTAGATGGCCCAATGTGTTTTATAGTTCAATGAAATTTAGATTCTCACTACAAGTTCATAGCTCGGCTGCAAGCAACTATACACAGATCTGATCTCTCTTACCTCTCATGTGAGAGCTGCTTCAAGACACCCTGGAGTAATCCTTGTTCTTAAAGAGTTTTAACTTTGATACAGTCATGCTAAACAGTTAAAGTCATTCCAGTCATTTCCTTGTGATGCTAAAAGTGTGATAATAAGCTTTTATTTTCTCAAGCTCTGTTTACTCCATACAGATGAATATATTTTTGCTGTTCGTTCCCAGCTTCCCACTACTATAAACTAGTGCTGTCAAACGATTAATCGCGATTAATTGCATCCAAAATAACAGTTTTGTTTACATAATATGTGTGTACTGTGTATATTTATTATGTATATATACAGTATATACACACACGTGCATGCATATATTTCAGAAAAGTGTATATATTTTTTTTTATATAATATAAATTATATGAATATAAATATATACACGTAGATACATGTAACTATTTTCAAAATATATACTGTATGTGTGTGTATTTATATATACACACAGTACACACATATATTATGTAAACAAAAACTTATTTTGGATGCGATTAATCACGATTAATCGTTTGACAGCACTACTATAATCTAAAGTGATTTTTATTCCTTTTTTTGTTTTGATGTGTTATTGCATTATTGTGTTTCATTCAGTCGTTTAGGAAGTTATAATCGACTGTTTTGATTTACTGTTGCTTTGAGTGTAATTCATGACAAGTGCGATGTGATTAAAAACATCTGATTATTAATGCTCGCCTGACTGGTGTGTTGAGATCTTTCAGAGAACGCATTTCACAGACGATCTCGGCTCAAAATAGCAGATAGCAGAATTAAATGAGTACTTATGAAATCAGGCGCAGCATGCACATGCGTGATGGCAAATTCTGTAAATTCTGGACTGTTTGAATGCATGTTTCTTCTTGTGGCTACATGTTGTCTTCTCTCAATGAGATGTGGCAGACAGTGTGGGTGGTAGCATGGATGACATGGATGGAGTTAAATAGCAATGGCCTGGCTCAGCTGTACCATTTGTTTGCATTACTATACATAAAATCACACTCATTGGCATAAATCTCCATGTTTAACTTAATATGGTAATTCAGGCTGAGATCATTGGAGAGCTGTTGCTTGGAAAGGAGCCTCTTTGTAGGAGAGATAAGGACCCTGTTTTACAGCTTCATAGAACAGTTATTATCTATCTTCAGTCACATTAATCTCAGATCATAATCGATTGAAGGACAATAAAGTCTAACACTGTTAATGTTTCTGTATTAAATCAATATCAAAATCCATAATATGTTAGCTGAGTAACTGCAAGGAAGTGTCTACACTTAAGCTGCATGATCTTAAAAAAACTGACATTGCGAAATTTTCACTTGATGACTTGAATAACTATATTTGGAAAGAATATATTATTCTGGGGTGATTTATTTGGAGAGCGCATCTGCATAAATAATAATAATAATAATAATAATTACATAATTATAAGGATAATTTTTGTGTGTGAAGTCCTTGGTGGGTTAGAGACAATCGGGGGGAAAAGAAAGAAAGGGAAATGGAAGGGAAAGGGAAAAGGAAAATCTGGGTGTCATACTTGAGTTTACTTTTTTTAACTCAGTAACCATAAAGTGAACAGACTTTCAAAAAAAAAAAAAAAAATTTTCTACTTGAGCTTTGACCACTTCGATATCACTATAAAATAGTCATTATTATTTAGATTTTATTGTGATTATTATTAAATAAAAATATTAAACACAATAAGAAATACTATAAATTTACTGTATAATTACACAAAAAAGTATAAATATTTAATAAATATGTACTAAATATTTAAGTAAAATTTATGCTTAGGGGTGGGTGATATACTGGTAGACACGATTAACTGGTAAAAATTTGTCAACCGTTTTCGACTATCCTCTCTATTGCAGTTACATGCTCACGTGACGTTGCTGTGCTATGTGGTCACAAAAAAATTATAGTTTACATGCATTTTTAAACATTGCGGTTTAAAAAAAAGTGATTTCGTCGGCGCCGATAGCCTTGTGGACAGAGCACCGACATACAGCGCCATTGCAATACGGGTGTCTCTAGTTCAAATCCCAAATCGCGATATTTAAAAAAAAAATGGTGCAGCTGCAGCACATCAATTTCTGCATTTCACTATTAACAAATGGCAAGTAACACGATTGCTAGTAAATCTCACGATTCATTACAAAGAAACAGCAAGTAACACACTGAATTAAAATGTCAAAGTAGAAAGACTGAAATAATATTTCCTTGTAAAACATACTCCAATAATACAATAATTTTAAATATTTTTTTTGTGTGACCTGCAGGCACATTCTTTACCACACAAGTATATGGCGCATAATAGGCATTACAACCCCAGCACCAAGCAGACCCCTACTGTGCCAATATAAATGCTTCATACTTTATTAAAACCAATATGCATACATATACACAGCATGTAGTCAACAACAAGTGGCATGCACACAGTGGTTTGGTGCACGCTCATTTGCAGTGCAATCATGTAGGTCGCAATCAGCAAGAATCCGCATGCAGAAACACAGATATAGAATGACTTTCAAAATTATAAGGGGATTCATTTATTACCTGCAATTAAAAATAATTAGCTTGTTAGACATGTGATGGAAATATGAGATGTAAGAGTGATATTGATGAATTGCAATGAAATTGTTTTAGAAATAGAGGACATTTTCAAATCAAATCAGGACAGAACAGGGCAGCGTTGTCATTGAAAAACATATTTGAAAATACACAACTGCAGATCATCATCATCTGCACAAAATTGAAATGTTTTTTTAAGGTGCATCCCAATGTGCCTACTTATGAACTATTCTATGCCATTTTTAGGTGTTGACACTGAAAATTCCAAAAAGAAAAAGTGCATTTTAAATACATGGATGATACACTTAATTTACCAAAAAAAAAAAAAAGTGGAATGTTGGACACTTTTCTTTACATACGTACATTTCATACGAGGTGGAGGGGCTATCAGACTCTGATGCTCAATGACAAAATATGTACTCAAATAATCTTTATTTACAACTCAAAAGATAATTGTTTTAACATGCAAGCACATTCTTGACCAGCTGAGTGTATGCTCATCATAGAGAATAATACACTAAATTACCAAAAAAAAAAAAAAGTGGAATGTTGGACACTTTTCCTTACATACGTACATTTCATACGAGGTGGAGGGGCTATCAGACTCTGATGCTCAATGACAAAATATGTACTCAAATAATCTTTATTTACAACTCAAAAGATAATTGTTTTAACATGCAAGCACATTCTTGACCAGCTGAGTGTATGCTCATCATAGAGAGGAGATGCATGGGCCATTAAAATAGTGCAAAATACAAAATTATTGTCCTAAAAAAATTACATTTAAACTTTTAAATCAAATGAAAGCACCTACACAGAGTATAGTTGCTAACTGCTGTTCAAAAATGAACATATTTTAGACTATTTTAAACTGACAGTAAACCAGTTAGTGTGATATGTGTGGTATGATAATGTGGCTTTTATTTTAGAACACCAGCTTAATTTACTTAAACTTGTTCATTTTGTACTTCCACTTTACAAGTAACTATATAATATTCATAATAAATAATCTGACTTTGTCTAAACATGCATTTCCACTATTGGAGCAAATTATTCTGAGCACAGAGAGTACTTGTACCAGTAGCAGTACCAGTGAACAGATCATAAAATAACCTTTTTTTCTTAGTTTTAAGAACATTTCAAAGACTAAAAAACGTTGTTTTCCACTATAAAAAAACTGTTGTGCAATGGAAAGATTCCATGAGTGTTAAAGAATCTTTATTTTTAAGATTGTATGACTACATGCACAGATTTCTCTGCATGGTTAGGTAACCGTATGATGTGGAGACTCACAATATACAATCACATAGCCAGTATTCGATTTCTCAGCACCACAATAAAGAGGAAAACAGAACTATGTCAAACAGCCCAGATCGGTACAGGATGGCATGATTCAGCAACAATGCAACAAAAACTTGCTAGTTTGTCGACCTGAAATCTATGAATGCATGCAGGTACTGTATATTCCTTTGAATTAAAGGTCATATATAAACGCTTGTAAAACAAAAAAAAATTCTCATTCCCACAGTTAGGATTTTCTCTTCACATTAATATGGGAATACATTAATATGTATACATCAATATATGACAACTACACCTAGACCTTCACCTTGCACAATCAAACTCCAAGTCTAGCACTCAGGCTGACATATTCCTTTGTTGAATATCAAGAACTTAACTAGCAAAGCAAGCTATTTTTAAATTGCTTTGCTTTGTGAGATGTCCCCAGACTGGTGAACCTTTTGCACAGTGCCACGTGCAGCGCATGTCTCAACAATCCTACCTCTCTGAGAGCACAAAACTGCACAACTGTGTCAGCTTCACTCCCGTCACCATACACCATGTGACACCACCAGGATGACAACAAAAAAAAAAAGGAAAGAAAGAAAAGGAAAAGCAGAAATAACGTAAGGAAGCGATCCTCCAAATCAGCCACTTCAGAGGAAGCAAAACAATACTGATGTTTTATGAAAATACCCAGGTGAAGTGCTCAAGCGTTCAGAGCACTTTGCAGGAGTTGGGCTGCATTGGTGTGGTTGTGGCCTAGTTTTGTGACGTGGGCTATTAAGTCATTCCATTCAGCTTTTCCACGACTGGCTTTTATTCAATTAGCAACTCTCGCCGAGCAACATTCTTCAAGCTCAGAGCTGACTGGACACTAATATGGGAGCTGAAAACCAAAGCAGCTGTACGATAGCATTTGGAAATGCCACATCTGTAAGTAACAACAGCACCGTGTGATTTCATAATGGGGTCTTTAAGGCTGATCACAATGTACCTCGTCTGTGCAATCACTGCTATATATCAGTACGGTTTACTGTGTGGAGACCTGCTGATATCGCGTTTTTTGTTGTATGCATTTGTCATTTTTTATTTAATCTCTTTATTTTAAAATGTGTATAGGTAGTATTTATAAAGTTTTAGCTTTTAGTTTTGGATCTGTTTTTAGTTATTTTAATACTACAATTGATTGCTTCTATTGTCCTCATTTGTAAGTCGCTTTGGATAAAAGCGTCTGATAAATGACTAAATAAATAAATAAATAAATAAATAAATATCAGACCACAGCTTTGATGGCCTACTTCCAATATAGCAATTCCACATCCTTTACTGTTTGAACAGCATCCAAACACAATCCTCAGGGTCAAAGACTTAGAGTAAATGGAATATCACTCTATTGAACACGCTGATCAGAACTCATTCAGACTTCTGGAGACCCTGATGGGCTGACACTGTGAAACCCAATAGGTTTCCACAATCCCGTTCATTAGCTCTGTCACTGATGTAAGCTTGGGTAAATGAATGTACTGACCTGCAAAGAGAATACAATTCCATGGGTGAGCCAATAACCTCATGCACCGTAAGATACCACCGGGGAAATATTTGCAACTACTTTTCATACAAGGTGATCAATCGCCCTCTAATAGCCTTCAGTTCTCTATAAGGTTTATTCTCAATTACATTAATAATGGATTTGAACGGAACGAGTCAATGAACGTCTACTATTCTCAGGAACTCTTTAGTCATTCGAGCTTGATTAAATCCAAAAATCTTTTTCATTTTGTACCAAGTACAAATACAACACTACAAGTGCCTTCTCTTGTTGCAAGATAGATAAGAAGCAATTTTATACCAGATACTCCACGGTTATGAGCTTTACAGTGAAAACAGGATGATAAATTAGCTCTCCAGCCCACACAATGTGTGTGTAGGCCTTAACGTGTCAATCATTGCAAACTCAAGAACATGCTTGAAGTGTGTCATTCAAGCACGCTGCTCTAAACAAAATAGGTGCTGCATTTTGTAAAGAGGACAAGCAGTAATCACCCGACCTCGACTCTTCAAATCACAAGTGTCATTGAAAATAAAGAGCTGCTCAAACTCACCTCCAGATTTGTCCGAGCTGTAAGATGTGCATGACGGACTGCAACAGCCAGATACAGAGGGAACAGGACGCTGAGCGTGTCTTACTAGTCCGGGCTGCAGTAGCGCTGTTGCTGCTGTTGCTTGTGGTGTTGCTCTTGCTCGCCGTGGACGCCTGTCTTTGAGGCGTAGACGGGTGGGCTCCAACGTCTCCGTGCGAAGCGGAGCAGCTGAGCAGCTTCCCGTCCATGTGGGAGCAGCTCGCCGCGCCGCCACCGCCGCCGCCGCCGGAGCTCTCCTCGGTGCTGAAATCATGGACGAACCAGCGGAAACTGAAGACCTGCACGGAGAACGAGCCGAGCACCACAAAAAACAGCGTAAGCCCGAACCACCAGTAGTCGCGGCGGAGGTAATAGTCGACCGAAAGCCAAATATCAGTGCCCACATCCGCGAAATACACCGCCACTGCGGCGAGGATCCACAGACAGTCCCAGACCGTGTATTTCTGCTGCTCCCTGCCGAGGCGGAGACATGTCGAATTTGAGCCACAGCACCGCGACTCCCCGTTGACGAAGTCCGCCTCTCCGGTTCCAGAATCCGGCTGCGATCCCGGAGCGAGCCCTTGAACAGAACCCGAGTGATCCGAATTCTGCAAAGGCGTAAATGCTACATCGCTCTTCTTCATCTTTAGCACCCCGTCGGATTTCGCGGCCATTGTAGCAGCTTTGTCTTTTCACCGTTTTCGCGTCTTCTCCTCGGCTTCTGTATTCCAGGCGAAGAGACACTGGGCTGGGCGACCTCCTCTTCCGCCAGCTACAGCGCCGCCTGCTCATAACAAAGCAACACTTCCCTTCGGTAGCGGGTACGAACCATAAACTCTCCCGTGGCTCCTGCTTAACACTATGACATCATTGCTTTGCAACTCTTCGTCAGGAGCACATCGTGGTGTTCAATATCCAGCTATTGCAGCACAGCCTTCTGCTAACTTCACATTCGCGCATAAAAATAATGTCTACGGCAGCGGTTCATTAAAGAGGCGACCGCTCGGTTGCTATGGCATTTGTAAACGTGCAGTTTTGAATTCCACCCTAAACTGAACACGCTCTCCAGCGGACGCGAGCGGGGCGTCAAAAGTAAATAGGGAAGCGTCCGTTGTGGCGGTTTTTCACGCGATGCACAGCTACTGCAGAAACTTTATTATGCTGAAATAAAATTATTTTATTTACAAATATCATATCTGCGTCAGCTTTATTCGTTACATTTGAATAACTTCTGACTGTTAGAACAAGCTAGCTCGTGCAGTTTCTGGTTAAATTTAAATTTTCTTTAGTAGATTTAGCCTTTTTTTTAGTAATCATATATATAATATATATATATATATATATATATAAAATCAGTTATTATATAATTAATAAATTTTGTATACCAATGGGTTTTCCTTAAAGTTGGATAGTTATCCATGCTTTTTACTGTTACTGAAGTCATCGAGCTCACAGCTGATTGGTCCATGTTAGTAAACGTAAGATGACGTGCAGCTTCCAGATGTCCACTGAAGACAGACTGAAGCCGTTGCGGTGCGTGATTGGTAACCTGCGTTTGTAACATATAGCCTACAACGCTTGCAAAAAAACATGAATATAGGTTGTTTTGACGCATTTAAATCTAAACAATAACAATGAACATGTTTTACATAAGCTGAAACGAATAACACGCTTCCATGTTTGGTATTTTCAATGGAAGTACCCGAATATAAGCTTTATTTAACCTTTAAAAAGCTTAAATTGATCTATAATAAAACCGTTATCTTCCAAACGCGTCCTCGTCTCGTATAATAACTAAAGGTTCAGCACCACGGAAAGCTCCTGCTATCAGTTCATTAATCTGGCTCATTGTGCACTATGCAGAAGGTCTGCCATAAACAACAAGCCGCGTCGGAGCTCCATATATCACCAAGGACGCTCCAGTGCCACCGGACGTATTGTGCTGGGTGGGCTAACTGGCGTCATTATTGAATTTATTGGCACCCTTGAGTACGGCGCTGTATTGTCGACACGCCCTCTGCTTGCCGGTTACACATAAAGCGAGTCGCTCGCTTTGAAAAACAGCCACTATGGCAAACACACACACACACACACACACACACTGAATGGTTTTAAGATATTGTATTGATTCAAGTCTAACGGTGAGAAAATTAGCATATTACACCAGCTGCTGCTGCCAGGTAAGGATCATATGCATTAATGAGGCACATCGCCCACAAAGATACGTAATAAAAGATAAATCAGCAAGGCTCTGACGTACGCAGCTCTAACACTTTGATAGCCCTGAGCTTATTACGCCTCAGGTTTTAAACTTCACATGCTGTTTGGGATTGGGCATTGAAACAGATGGCGTCAAACCGTCAACATTAAGTGGGCTGCCGTGAATTGACTTCAATAATAGACTTGAGAGATGCAGCAGAGATGAAATCTCGCTAATTAATTACAGCACGGACGGTGCAGCATTTAAGATACCACGTTCTGTATTTGTGTGTGTGTGTGTGTGTGTGTGTGTGTGTGTGTGTGTGTGTGTGTGTGTGTGTTTGCGTTCTTCTTAT